>NC_047526.1:35180546-35213046 GCF_902827115.2 Pseudochaenichthys georgianus | reverse complement strand
CTCTCACTTTGATGAAGGGTCCGCTGCGTTCTACATGACACTGAAGACTGGACCTGCTCTGAAGGACTGGATCAGGGACTGAGGGAGAAGCAGAAGCTGAAGGTTTGATCCGCTCCTCCCCAGGGGAAGGAGATGGAACAGGTGCGAAGAGAAAGATGGAGAGAGGAGATTAGACGGTGAAGGAGAGAGGGAGAGGTGAGGCGGGTGAGAAGCAGCAGATTAAAAATTAAATCACCTTCTACAACATTGTTTTGTCCTCGTTGAGTTCAGATGAAGAAAGGCCAGGTTTCCTTGAATATCAGCAAAACAATCAAATCTCAAAGAACCCGTCTGAGGACCACAGATGGAAATGAGCTATTAGCTATAATCTGGCATATTGCATCTCTTCTCTTTGCTGGGATTAATATTTTTGTATCCATGGTCCTTCTATAAATAAAAAAAAATAAAAAATCTCTTGACTTGACTTAAGTCGACAAAACTGTTGGGTTAAAAAAGATATCGTTTTTTAGGTTAAAATATGTAATAAGGGCCAATGATTTAAGTTATCATTTTTGTATTGTAATATTGATTAATATTGGGGTTGTTACCTTGTTTTGATTTGACATCTTTTCTATTTATTTATACATAAAAAAAAATTATTTCCCGAATAAAGATTTTGTTAGTAAGTGTATTATTTTTTTATACCTTTGCATTTTTATCATATATATACAGTATATATATATTTGTTTTACTTCACGTGGGAACTATGTCTCCCTTTTGTGTTATTTATTTTATTTGATCTATGCAAAAGGGAGGCTGTGGCGCAGTGGATAGTGCGTTGGTGTTGGTTCAAACCCCACAGCAGTCAGCACGTCGTTGTGTCCTTGAGACGCTTCACCCCAAAGTGCTTCTGTGGGGATCGCCCCCAGTATTGAGTATGTGAGTCGCTTTGGATAAAAGCGTCTAATAAGTGACGTGTAATGTAATGTAATTAAAAAAAGGACTTGAACGGACAAACTATCGATACAAGCTTCTCTGATGTTTGCCTGCAGGCTAACGTCGATCCTGAACAGATTTATTTCCGTCCTCCTGCTGCAGGTCAGAGGGAAAAGGTTGAAGAGAATGAAAGGAGACGGGAGAAAAGTCCATCGACACCGACAGGAAGCTGTTTCCCAAACAATCACTTTATATACATTTAGCATTATCTCTAAATCCCCCTCTCTCTCCCCTGAGCGCTGAGCAGGATAAACGCGTTAGGAAAGATGTTCTCTTGGCGGTGGAAAAGCTGCGCCCACCTCCTGCTTTGTGAAAGGGTTTCTCTTCGTCTGACCTGCAGGGAGGAGACGCTCTCTGTCCCTCCAGGACCCTTCTTCTTAAGAGAGACGGACTTTTATTAATCCCTCGTGGGGAAATGGTTTCTCTGCATTCGACCCATCCTAGTGTTAGGAGCAGTGTGCTGCCATTTTGAACGGCGCCCGGGGAGCAGTGTGGGGAACGGTGCCTTGCTCAGGGACGCCTCGGTAGCACTTGGTCTTGCCGGGACTTGAACCGGTGACCTTCCAGTTGCCTTCCAGTCCCTATCGACTTCGCCACCACCGCCCGAAAGGTCCCCCATTATACTGTTTTCCATCAATACATCACAGCTCTCAGATAGAGCCAGAACCTGTCTCTGATTGGCTGAAACACCAAATGATCATTGCAGCATTACCCATAATCCCCTCTGTTTCAGCCCTGTTTCCAAAGTGCTGATTCTCTGTCTGTTACTTTAGATGAAGATAAGGAGCCCCTCCCCACGCCCCTCTGAGAGACATTTGGTTACAAAGAACTCAATGGTGCTCTAGAGGAGATTCAGGTGATAAGGGGGGGGGGGGGTTACCTTGGTTGCTGATTGGCTAATGGTTACCAAGCCAACACATCGTCATGACATCACAAAGTGGCCAAAACTTTTTCTCATGCGTTTCTTAGAAGTGAAAATCAATGAAAGGTCACCGAGTGTGCTCGATTTAACAATATATTATATCTTTATATACATGTTACGTCTAAAAGGGGAGTGTGTGTGGGAGAGTGGTTCCTCCAAACACTGACAACACACGTAGTTAACCCTACCTTAGGATTGAAAAAGAAACATTTCACGTGACATAACGTTATCATATCAGGATTTGTAACTCATGTTTAATAAGTGTTGAGATTATCTTTGCACACATTGCTGCAGATATAGCTCTTAAAATGTGTATCATTTTGAATTTGTAGCATGTTCTATTGTTATTTATTTATTGTTCCATGTCTGTTTTTGTCATGCTGTATATTTTAATACCTTTGTAACTTGTATTCAAACTTGGCCAGGGTTTGCTTCGTCAAGAAATTTGAATCTGAAATGACTTAAATTAAGGTAATACTTAACATAAAAAATGTCTCGTGTCTTGTCTTGCAGCACAAATATATGAACTTTGGGTAAGAATAATAGTAGATGTTTGTTTTAACGACGTGCATCTTTGTTTATTGCTTGAGTCCCAGCATGTCAGACTCACTCGACCATATCTCGTTAATTCCTCATTGTGTTGATGAAGCTCGTCAGCTGTCAGCAGTCACTCTGACAGCTGCCGCGTTGGGCCGCCTGACGCGTGAACGGCTTTCGAAACACGACAATCTTTCAACGACTGCCTTCTGTCCCACGTGACCTGAACGCAGCATCAGTGTTGCTGCTGGGACTCAAGCAGACAGACTGCCACCAACACTGCAGGTTAAACACTCACACACTCAGCCGTAACATCATGTGACGTTCACACACACACACACACACACACACACACACACACACACACACACACACACACACGCACACGCACGCACACACACATACACACACACACACGCACGCACGCACGCACACACACACACACACACACACACACACTTAATGATCCCCCTTATGGGGACCTCCAATTTGTCCCCATAAGGGAAGTAAACAGATGTAGGTCCCCACAAGTATAGTAATGCTAGTCCACACACACACCATGTATACATCACTTCAGGGGACATTACATTGACTTACATGCATTTCCTAGAGACTTATCCTAACCTTAACCACAACCAACACAGGCCTAACCCTAACCCTAACCAAGTCTTCACCCTAAAATTAATGATCCCCCTTATGGGGACCTCCAATGTGTCCCCATAAGGGAGGCGAGTCCCCACACGTGACTATGTAAACATATGTAGGTCCCCACAAGTATAGTAATGCTAGTACACGCACACACACACACACACACACACACACACACACACACACACACACACACACACACACACACACACACACACACACACACACACACACACACACACACAGCTGCTTCTTTGTCTGGATTATAGCTGCACCTTAAGGATACTCCATGTGTCCTTTAACAGATACACATGTCGAGCTTCGCCACGAGCTGTTTTGACTTTCTTTTTTATTCCGGCGCTGACTGTGACTTTGATTCAAGATCAGAAGGAGCTGGAGAGGACGACATATAAAGCGTTTTTCAGATAAAACGGACAGATTTAAAGAGGCCCTATTATTCTTTTGGGGGGTTTCCCTCTCGTGTCGTGTGTCATATAGGTTTTAGTGCATGTAAATGGTCTGCAAAGAAACTCCTCAATTGGACTCCTTGTTTGACTTTGCACTTGTTAGCGTGTCAATGTTTATACTTGAATGCTGAATGAATACCATGTCCATGATTGTTTAAGGCTGGTGAGGCTGTTCAAGGGCGTGGAATCAAATGCCCGATGCAGAGACAAGCAAAGTATCAAAATAAAGTGTTCTAATGTAGACAGGTCAAACACTCAATAAACTGTCTAACCTATGCTATCAAAAAACTACAAAAACTACTTCCTTAATCCAACTCTATGGACGATAATAACTCTATGGACGATGACGAAAGGATCTTACGCTGGAAGGCTTGGAACACACAGGACAATCTGGCAAGGAGACGAGAACTATATAGACGAGACAGACCACACCAGGTGAAGACAATTAGACGATCACAACGGCGGGAAAACAGACAAGGCAGCTTGCGAGTTGGACTACATACTGGCATCACTATCTAACACTCCCGCTCCTATTGGCTAGCGCCCCAACACATTGTACGTGATAGGCGAAGGGGCGGGACATCTCTAAGCGGTTGACCAATCACAACAGAACCGACCAGTCGACAGTTTATCAAAGTTAACTTGATTTTCACGGGATACAATGTGGTTATGTTCGGGCAACACAACTAGCTGATGAGTTTTAGAAAAGTATATTTTTGGTTTGGGATAAAATTACTACAGAAGTGTTAAAGAATTAATTATTGTGTCACGCGGGGAACAACAGAGGACTTTTCTCTCTTAATACGTTGTGTTTTACAATGACGTTAAGTATCCTACACGGAAAATCTATTTTGTGGGAAAAAACGGAATTAGCTGATATATAATCAATATATATAATATGTCAAGGATGCTACGTCATCGAGTGCCGCCGAAGGACTGTTCCAACGTCCAGCATACTTGGAATTCCACCGAGGCCGCGTCCTTGGTTTGGGGGAAATTTCGAGGCTGCACATGGGTAGACTTCGCGTCCTTAAAATCTCCACAATGCTTTGCGCACGGACCCATTTCAAAAACCCTTGCGGAGAATGGCTGAACCGACGCAGCACACATTTAAATGTAAGTATAGTGGCGTAGAACACGTGTTGGTAAATATGTTACTTTGTTTGTTATCACCAAAAAGTAAAGCAAGTTCATAATTAGATAGGTATTTATTTTCGGTACAGTTTATGTTGAAACCGTTAGAGAGAGTGGCACACTTGTTAGCCTGTTCCATTCTTCTTCGTTTTCCGAAGCCGTGGCTTGGAAGCGTACTTGCTTCGTTTCCGAAGGAAGTGACTTGGAAGTACGCGACTACCAAGCCAGCATCCTCGCGATTGAGAAACGGCCACGGTGTGATTTCACGTGATGAAGATGGAGTGTGCAGTGTGAAGTGTGTGAGTGTGTGAAGTGTTTCTAATGGCTGCAGCAGTAACATCAGGTCGGACACAGAAACAACCTCCGTCACCAGCTGCTCATATATTATTTACTTCATCAAATCAGAGCCGAGGCAGCAGCCGGATGTTTCCCCGTTGGACCGGAGACACACCGTCAGCAAGGGTTTATCTTAAATATACAATAGAGGGAGAAAGGACAGGAAACACCAAGAAATACTTTGTGAATTTGACTTTGTATGAGCCTGAGCGATAGGTCAAATCAGGAAAGATTTAATTTAATTTAATTTCAAAACTTTATTTAACCAGGTCCCATGTGCAAGTACACATGAAACATACAACAATAAAGGACATCATATTTACATTCGACATTTACAAGTACCAACAGTATCAAGTATCATAGCACCTACCCGAGCTTTAAAAACATGCAGTGGAACCAAATTGCTCTGTTTCAATTATTTTTTAGAGACTGTCGAGCAAGAGGAGCTGCGCACATAAAAGCGTTCGTACCTAAGTCAGTCCTTGCACTTGGCACATGTAACAAAACCACATCATGTGATCTCAGGCAAGAGCTGCCTGTAACTCTCTGGCCGTTTCTCAATGTCGAGGAAGGATACTCCAGAGCCACTATTTCAAGGATACTACGTCATCGAGTGCCGCCGAAGGACTGTTCCAACGTCCAGGATACTTGGAATTCTACCGAGGCCGGCGTACTTCGTTGTGGGACATTTCGACGCTGCACATGTGTATCCTCCGCGGTCTTAAAATCCCCACAATGCTTTGCGCCCGGACCAATTTCCAAAATCTTTGGCGGAAATCGCGTTCCATTCAAGGCGGTGCCTCGTCGCACACCTGTTAGCCTGTTCCACAATTCTTCGTTTTCCGAGGCTAGGAAGGATTCTTGCCTCAACAAATCTCAGTGCATGTGATAGGCGGCATCTAACTTGATCAGGTGCATTCCTATGGATCGGATCTCCATATCCAGCACAGGTCAAAAGGTCACAGTGAAGATGTTTGTGAATTTGACTTTTGATAAACTGTATGTGCTTTAAATTAATCCACCGTTTTTATTTTGTGTAATTTTTCTTGGGGCTCCTCAAACATCATGTGCAAAATGTGTTCAAGTTGCATTAAATTATTATTTGTGGCTCAGTAGAACAAAACAAGCTTCAGTACATATAAAAAACATTGATAATTTACTAAGAAAAACAGCTATGGCTTCATCTTTCACTTCAATATCCTGACATCTGAGGATTAACAGTTTATATTTAGTCACATAAATGTTTTTTGTATTAACTTTATGTAACATATATAACAATCTAATTTGAATTAGAGCTCTTGAAAAAACACATACCGCTTTTATTTTGTGTTGTCCAAGGACTGACATTCAAGCTTGTGTTGGGTGGTTTTAATACAATGACTACAAAAATAAACATATCTCTTTAACCCGATGTGTTTTCCCTTGTGTTCCAATCTGGTGTTTGGTTAATAATAATTAAATAAAAAGAGCTTTTATCTGTAACTATGTCACAACACTACTAAAATGATCCTTCCTTGCTAAGTAGATAAAACAAAATGTGTTCAAATGGCAAAGTGAAGACAGAAAAACGACTCAATTTAATCTCATCTGTCCCCGGGTCAGATCCGACTTCGCAGAGGCAGCTTTTAGTCTATGAGCTCCGCACATTTGGAACAAACTTCCTTTTAAATCAAGGCTGAAAACCTTGATCTTTGATCCTGCTTTTCCAGAGGCCATGACACGAGATTTGATCAGCACTTCTTGCAGCATCATGTGTGTTAACAACTCACTTCTCGCTCTGTTATGAATTGTCTTTTGGTTCAATCTATGGTAATGTTTTATTGCCTTGTGAATTCCCTTTGTGTCTGACATGTTAGACAACCTTAACCTTAATAATGACAAGAAGTTGTAATAATACATTTTAGTATAAATCTTAAGACCACAGTTTGATTTCCACAAAATAAAATACAGGAAGACCTAAAACTCAAGAACTGATGCTGTGACATCCAACATTTTCTCAGAGAGCGAATCTATCAGCACTCGGCTGACGATACGACATCTGACATGAGGTGTGTGTGTGTGTGTGTGCGTGCGTGCGAGTGTGTGTGTGTGTGTGTGTGTGTGTGTGTGTGTGTGTGTGGGGTCATACATCCCCTCTCTGTTTCCATCACATCGGGCTGATGAGCGCTCTCCGCTCGGCTGTCACTTCCGATCCACACGGGGATGAGTAAACCTGTCCTCCAGTGAGAAGCAGGAGGGCAGCGTGCTTTTGCTTTTCAGGAGGGAAAGTGTTGCCCCGAGTGACGACTTACTTTCCTTGCTGGCTTGTTCTTTACAAAGAAAACACCTTAATGAGAGGGATGCATGAGTGGAGATGAGGCTAGAGTGATACCATATGAGGCACAGAAAAGCAGACGCAACGCTGCTCACAAAGTCAACAAAAAGTCATGTCATAGTTTGACATTTTGAGAAACATGTTCAAGGATTCAAGGGTTTTATTATCATACAGTATGCACAGTGTTAGAATATATTTCTTCCTTACTCCTAGGATATTTAACCTTATTGCCTGTTGACGTTAATAACAAATCCTGTTTGTGACGCCAGCTTTAAGGAATGTGCTCCAGCACTTAGTGTCAAGTTGTATGGCCTGATCGGGGAGTGTACGACTGTGGGAACGCTGGCTTTCTGAGCTCCACAGATGTGAGAGACATCTCCTGTGTCTCCAGATGTTAACGCTCCTAAATTATCCGGCCGTATCCTTGTAATAAACTATCATTGTTTGACATCAAAGCTCCAACTCTCCATTGCTGCAGAAGTTTCCCTTACACACTGTAGCTACAGTGTAGTTATGGCAATGGCAATCTTAGGTCCCGAGCTCCTCCAACAATGCAACATATTATATAAAGGACATAAGACAAAGAAACAAGAAAAGACAAAAACAAATTAGATATATTTGTATGAAGTATGTAGGACTTTGTCACGATCTGTCTGTGTATTATTTGTTTTATTTTGAAGTGTCACGGTCTGTCTGATTTCCTGTTTTATTTTGAAGAGTGTTCACCCCCTGTGTTATGTCTGTGTAGCTTCCTGTCTCTGTTTCCACTCCATTTGATTAACGGATTCTGTTCACCTTGTCGATATTTGCTTGTATTTTACAACTTTGTTCCTCTTACTATAGACAGTGTCATGGTTTTGGATTCATGTTTTCATTCTCCACCTTTTATTTTGAAATGTTTTCTTCCTTGTGTCTTGTCTGATTCTACTTCCTGTGTTTGCCTTCCTGTCGCTAGTTTCCCTGGTGTGTCTGATTGTCTCATTGTGTTCACCTGTTGCCCTTGTGTTTCTGCCTCCCCTGCCAGCTGTGTCTTGTCCTGTGATTGTGTTCACCTGTTGCCCTTGTGTTTCTGCCTCCCCTGCCAGCTGTGTCTTGTCCTGTGATTGTGTTCACCTGTTGCCCTTGTGTTTCTGCCTCCCCTGCCAGCTGTGTCTTGTCCTGTGATTGTGTTCACCTGTTGCCCTTGTGTTTCTGCCTCCCCTGCCAGCTGTGTCTTGTCCTGTGATTGTGTTCACCTGTTGCCCTTGTGTTTCTGCCTCCCCTGCCAGCTGTGTCTTGTCCTGTGATTGTGTTCACCTGTTGCCCTTGTGTTTCTGCCTCCCCTTCCAGCTGTGTCTTGTCCTGTGATTGTGTTCACCTGTTGCCCTTGTGTTTCTGCCTCCCCTGCCAGCTGTGTCTTGTCCTGTGATCACCCTTCTGTGTATTTAGTCTTGTCTTCCCCTGTGCTCCATGTCTGTTCGTCGTCTCTTAAATGTCCCATGTCATGCTTTTCCGGTTATCACCAGTCCCCTTGTGTTATGAAGCTTTTTCTGCATGTAAACGGTCTGCAGAGTCAAAACCCTCAAAGTACACCCTGTAGCGAGTAAAACTCTAACACAGAGAAGACCTGTCTGCTGCCCCAGAACGCCTCGTTGGACATTTCTCTTGTTCCATTGTTTACTTCCTGGGTTCTGTGACGTGTGAACACCCAGATCAAGCACCTCACACACCAGGATGCCTTGGCTAACTAACAGGGAGTCCCATTGGCTTGCATAGAGCTCCCTGAACGCTCTCCACCTTTTTCTTACTCAATATCAAGCCACACTTATTGTTTTTACTTCGGCTGTGAGTGTGTGTGTGCTCACGATGAGTTTCACTTGTTCTCGCTGTATCGCCGACCCGGAAACCTGTCCGCTCCTCGCAGCAACGAGCCTCGCAACGTCCCAACCAATCAGAGCATACTGGGCTCACAGGGAGGAGGGGGGAGGAGCTCCAACAAGCCGTTTAGGACAGAGAGTGAATACACACTTTACAGAGATGCTGGATGAGAAACCAATGTGAGTTTGGAACATTGCACAATGTAAATCTATTCTAGTAGACCTCAACGATGGAATTATGATCAGTAGAAAAGGCCGTGACCTTTTAATGTCTATGATACCTGTCTATGCTCATCTATGCTAGTAGTCCGTGTCTCCTGCCTGTTCCCGCCTGTAACTTTGTTCCTGTCTGTCGTGCTCCCCGGTTTCGTTAATGCTAATTAGTGTCTTGTTTTTCCCGTCCTCGGCTTTTTTGAATAAAGACCGCTTTTTGTTACCAAACCTTTTTGTATTTTTAACTGCACTTGGGTCCTATTTCCCCCCATCCCTGACATGCAGCATGTATCATTAAACACTAAAACAAAAATACGATTCAGATTTCTTTATACTCAATTTTCTACCACAGTATGAATGCCAAGTACTACTAACTGTACTGAATATATAAGACAACAAGAAACACTGATATATTTAGCAGCTCCACGAAAGCATCTGACTTCTATTTTTGCTTTTAGGAGTCATTGTTTGTTTTCTGGCAAAGACTAGTTCAATTAACAAACTGAAATAAGGAGATCTTGGAAGCAGCTTTTCTCACATCAGGGTAAAGCTGCTGTGATGTGTGTTATTGAATTGGAGAACATGCGGACGGACAGCTGCTGTTTTCCTGCAGCTGGAAGATAAAAGACGGAGAAACATCCACACTGCAGTGAAGAGAAACCTGTGTATTCACCACCGCACTTCCTGTTTCCACTGCTGAGATATCGAGTGGTGATTTACTTTAGTAGGTCGACACAGAAGTTAGCATCTCCCTGGTTCCTTCGACAACAAACAATGGGATGTTTCCATTGGGTTTGGGAATATAGCAGAAAAGTGTCTGTGGCAAACTCATGTTTTGTGATATTTATGATATTGACATGTTTTGTTCAGCAGGATAATCTCAATCAATCAATCAGTCAAAGTGTATTTATATCGCCCAATACAACACATTTAGTATTTGTCTCAGTGGACTGTTGTACAGAATATGAATACAACCCCCTCTGTCCTTGGACCCTCTGTTCTTGGAGCCTCACATCGGACAAGGAGAAGAAACCTCGAGGAGAGCAACAGAGGGGGGATCCCTCTCCCAACATCATTTACGGGTAAAACGTTAGCAAAACAACGTAAAGGAAGAAGATCAAGACGACGCAATGGTTAGCTAAAGGCGGCTAATGGTGAATAGACTGTACTTATGAGGCTCTTTATCAGGTGTTCTCGACCCCTCAAAGCTCTTTATATACTATGAGTCATTCACACATTCACACCTCATTCATGCAGCAACACTTGCTCTCGGGAAGCTAACACACACACACACACACACACACACACACACACACACACACACACACACACACACACACACACACACCATGGCCCTTTCTCATTTCATCAAATCCCCCTCCTCGACTCCTCTGTCCTCCGGTAGTGACCCGGAAATGAATTTCAGCGCGCCATGTTGAAGGACATCTCATTTCTCTAAATGCACTTCGAGGACCGAGGATCGAGCGTCGAGGAGGCTCTCTGGAGGAGCTCTAACCGAGGATACACTGATGGGTCCTCCACGGTCCTCCTCGGCTCCTCCGCTCGCATCTCCTGTGGGCGGGACTAAGTATCGAGGATAGGAGTCGAGGAGGGGAGTCGAGGAGGGGAGTTCGAGAAATGAGAAAGGGCCCCGGTATACATCACTTCAGGGGACATTACATTGACTTACATGCATTTCCTGGAGACTTATCCTAACCTTAACCATAGCCAACACATGCCTAACCCTAACCCTTACCCTAAACCTAACCAAGTCTTCACCCTAAAATTAATGATCCCCCTTATGGGGACCTCCAATTTGTCTCCATAAGGGAAGCCAGTCCCCACACGTGACTATGTAAACATATTTAGGTCCCCACAAGTATAGTAATGCTAGACCACACACACACACACACACACACACACACACACACACACACACACACACACACACACACACACACACACACACCGGGAGCACCTTCAGTAACTTGCCCAAAGACACATTGACATGTTGACTGCATGGGGCTGTGATCGAACCGACAGCTTTCTGGTTGAAAGACGACCGCACCCCCCCTCAGCCACAGTCGCCCTCTATAGCTTCAGTTCTGCCCGGACACTCTGCATATCGTAACACTGATAAAATAGTTAAAATGTAAAATCTGTAAAAGTTATTCTACAATGAGGATTTCCATCTGATATCATGATGAATGTAATGATAACATTTTTTGACTGAATTTTGAACATTTAAGAACAATCTGTATGATTTTGAGTTCATTTTTTAAAAACTAAATAATGAAATACAAGCTGGCTTTTTCCGGAAAATGACATTTCATAAACTGCCCAGCAAATATTGTGTTTAGCTAACAATGATGTCGTGCAGGGGTGTCAAACTCAATTTCATCGCGGGCCACATTCGCATATAGGTTGCACTCAAAGGGCCGGTTGTAACCATATAAATATATATATAATATATATATATATATATATATGAAATAATGTATTATATTACATTATTGCCTCTGAATTTGATTATTATTGGATAGGATAATAACTTAGTAATTATCTACGTCTGGAAGCAGAAGTCCAGGACAAATAATTGCAAGTCTCTTCAGTGCGCATGTCACAAAATGAGATGCATTGTGGGACATGTAGTTTATAGGCAACCTGCTTCTGTAAAGTTGCATGTAACCGTATAATACACATATTATATTCTTTGCTAGCTCTTGCGGGGCCGCATAAAATGAAGTCGCGGGCCGGATATGGCCCCCAGGCCTTGAGTTTGACACCCCTGATGTAGTGACTTGAGGGAAAGATAGAAAAAGGTATTACACCCCGTTAGTTCACATTAACACGTTTACTGTTATCATATTTCCTCATTTTAAAGCTTACATTAAATCCACTGTCCTAATTATCCTGCCAGAGACTGACATTACAGGGTGCTTGCAAAGCTTTTATCATTTATTATACATGATGATGAGAGGGCGAGGGAGGGTTTAAATGAATGCTCCCAGATACCAGTGATGTTTCCAGACTACAGATGGAGAGTGTCTCCACACACACTTACAGTAGGTCAGAGTGTGTTTCGTGGGGTTTCTTCAGACGTTGTTGGCACAGTTTCCTCTGCGGTCCCAGTTATTCTGAGTGTTACGCAACGATGCTAATGAAGAGAAAATCCACAGAGAGCTCACTGACTGCCGCTGTACTGCTCTGTGTGCATTCTGCAGATATTCAGCGCTGTGAAGCAAAAGGCACTTCTATTGCACGACAAATGAAACATGAATTAATGCAAATGATTAGAAAAGTCACAGTTTGACATTTTGTCCGAAATCAGCAAGAAAAACTACTAAAAAATATAATGTGAACTGAAATAAATAATTTACTGATTTCACTAAAGCTACAATTTATGACATCTTTTTCAACCTGTTAAGCCCCAGATATGTTCTTTTGGGGTGCTGTGGGGTAGCTTAACGTTTCATGGAGGGTGCTCGAACATTTAGGGTTTTCCATTAATGTACCGGCGCTACAGTGGAACTTTCTACTGCAACACTCTGCAAACGCACACACACAGTACACCAGTACACCCGCGTTACAATGAAGGCTCGATAATCAGCTCACGGCATATAGGCTAGGTGTAAGCAGGGGTAAAGTACTATTTCTATAGGTGGTGTGTGGACCTAACATCCTCTAGGGGGGTCCAGGGGGAAGATTTTGTTTAAATGTTTAAGTTAAAAGCATCAATCTGGTGCACTTTGAGAGTAAAATGAAGAGATCTGGATACATCTCTCAACACCCAGATGAAACAGAACTGTAAACAGATTTTATTTTATCACTCACTTTAAACTGTATTCTTGTTTTACTGTCATATAGTATTTCATACCTTTTTGTATGCCCATAATGATCATATAAACGTGTGCCTCAGAAATACTTGTTTGCATTAATCGTGACCAAACCGTTTGAGACCCACTGAGATAACTTAGACCAAAGTTAACTATCTAAACCCTCAGAGAGTCCTTTAGCTCACTGAGCCTCTCAGTCTGAGAGGAGAGAGTTCTCCCTTCACCTTGTTGTGGAAACACCTCCTTATATCCGTTAGCGCAGCTAGCTAGCACCAGATGCTAACAACAATAATCTCTGGTACCAGTGCGCGCTCTCTCTCTCTCTCTCTCTCTCTCTCTCTCTCTCTCTCTCTCTCTCTCTCTCTCTCTCTCTCTCTCTCTCTCTCACAAAATGGCTCCTGCCACACACACAGAGCCGAGCTTCAATGAAACACAGAGACCCAGAAGTACGTGTACTGTAGCATATTATTATCGAATAATTTTCATATTATGAATTTCAAACGTGAAAATAAAAAAAGACACACACATTTCTTAGGGGTGCTTAGGGGGCGCTATGGCTATCCTAGGGGAGCTGCACCCCCTAGGATAGCCATAGCGCCCCCCTGGCGCCACCTATGTTAAGCCCTGAGTCTGTTTTCAGGTCTCAGGCTCGAAAATGACATGCCCAGAACAAATGACTATATCTTCAGTTCTAAAAGGGGTAAATTAATTAAAAACAATTCCCAAAGCAATGATAAACCTGTGAGTTGGATGTAGAAAGGTCAGAATCCATATAGAATGTTTTTATTTTAAAGTTTAACAGGTTACACATTCGTTTTAGGATAAATACATTTTTTTAATTAGAGTATAGAAATTAAGGAAACTGTGACGTATAATCGAAGGGTACGTCGTGCTAATGGTTTTATTACACCTCGGAATTATCAATCAATGGGTAAATAAAGAAAGAGGTGTCACTAAAGTAATTAGAGTTAGCAATGTGTTAAATCAATACCCAAAACAAATCTAAAGTGTCATTGATTGCTGGATAATTCCAACACACCAAAAAGATTAAGACTTATTGAATATAAAAAGGAAAAGAAACAATAACTCTATTTTCTGCAGCAGCATTGCATATTAGGTAAGCATCTGTACAGCATTAATTAAACATTACACACACACACACACACACACACACACACACACACACACACACACACACACACACACACACACACACACACACACACACACACACACACACACACACACACACACACACACACATCACTTCAGGGGACATTACATTGACTTACATGCATTTCCTGGAGACTTATCCTAACCTTAACCATAACCAACACATGCCTAATCCTAACCCTAACCAAGATGATTCCCCTCATGGGAACCTCCATTTTGTCCCCATAAGGGAGGCGAGTCTTCACACGTGACTGTGTAAACAGATCCCCACAAGTATAGTAATGCTAGGACACACACACACACACACACACACACACACACACACACACACACACACACACACACACACACACACACACACACAGAAACAGAGAAACAGAAACAGAGAAAGTGAGAAGATGGAGCAAAAGGAGTCCGTCTGGAGGAGAGGGCAGAGCGAGGCAGCAAGACATGTTACCGTGGCAACGCAGAGGTGGTGGGAGTCGGGGAGGAAGAGGAAGAAGAGGAGGAAGAGGAGGAGGGAGAAGAGGAGGAGGAGGAGGAAGAGGAAGAAGAGGAAGAAGAGGAGGAGGAAGAGGAAAAGGAAGAGGAAGAGGAAGAAGAGGAAAAGGAGGAGGAGGAAGAGGAGGGTATCATGCATCTGGCTGCTGGTGAGGAAGTGAGGCTGCTTTAGGTTCAACGAGAGAAAAGGGTGATTTTTTTTGATGATTTCTGTTTATATTTATCTTAATTTTGGACCGTTATGTTTCTGTATGAATAACAATTTGATGAATGAGTTTGTTTTTAAACAATAAGAAGTTCACACAAGGTGCTTTCTTCCATAAATTGCCATTATATAAACTGAGCTAAAGATAATGTTTCTGCTGAACAATGATGGAGTGACTGAATGAAGGGGGGGGAGGGGGAGAGAAAGGGGGAAGGGGTTGATGATGTTGTTAAAAAATAGGGGGAGGGTAAAAACAACACAAATAAAAGGGTTGTATTGGCCAGCGGAGGAGAAATCTGTATTTTATATTATATAAATGCTCTTTTTGGTCATTTTTGGACAATTTCTGCTTAAGCTTTACAAAATGTTGCGTCTTAAACTCCTTTTTATCACACAATTAGACACCAAGTTGTAATTGGAGATATAAAAAAATGTCAATATGCAAGTAAACATTGTATTATTATAACTGTAATAATATTTTCATTATATTTCCCCTCATTACGGTTAAACCTCCTGTTTGCATGAGCTCAGAAATATAACTTCCAGTATCAGCCGGGTAAGACTCCCATATGTCGTACTTTCCCACGAGCACTTGAACGCAACATTAAGAGGTTTGTCAGTTACAAAAGCTGCCGAATGGACACAATCCCAGACTCAGATCACCGCTGAGTCGAATCTACTGAATCATTCAATCCTGCCATCAGACAGAGTCATCGTTATTAAAGAGTCCTCTCCTGCTGATGTTCAGGTGTATATCAGTGTGTAGTGTCTCTACTTTAAAGAGTCCTCTCCTGCTGATGTTCAGGTGTGTATCAGTATGTAGTGTCTCTACTTTAAAGAGTCCTCTCCCGCTGATGTTCAGGTGTATATCAGTATGTAGTGTCTCTACTTTAAAGAGTCCTCTCCCGCTGATGTTCAGGTGTATATCAGTGTGTAGTGTCTCTACTTTAAAGAGTCCTCTCCTGCTGATGTTCAGGTGTATATCAGTATGTAGTGTCTCTACTTTAAAGAGTCCTCTCCTGCTGATGTTCAGGTGTATATCAGTATGTAGTGTCTCTACTTTAAAGAGTCCTCTCCTGCTGATGTTCAGGTGTATATCAGTATGTAGTGTCTCTACTTTAAAGAGTCCTCTCCTGCTGATGTTCAGGTGTATATCAGTATGTAGTGTCTCTACTTTAAAGAGTCCTCTCCTGCTGATGTTCAGGTGTATATCAGTATGTAGTGTCTCTACTTTAAAGAGTCCTCTCCTGCTGATGTTCAGCTGTATATCAGTATGTAGTGTCTCTACTTTAAAGAGTCCTCTCCTGCTGAAGTTCAGGTGTATATCAGTATGTAGTGTCTCTACTTTAAAGAGTCCTCTCCTGCTGATGTTCAGGTGTATATCAGTATGTAGTGTATCTACTTTAAAGAGTCCTCTCCTGCTGATGTTCAGGTGTATATCAGTATGTAGTGTCTCTACTTTAAAGAGTCCTCTTCTGCTGATGTTCAGGTGTATATCAGTATGTAGTGTCTCTACTTTAAAGAGTCCTCTCCTGCTGATGTTCAGGTATATATCAGTATGTAGTGTCTCTACATGTCTCCTTGCTTTAATGTTCAAAAAGCTCTTTATTGTTCTCATGCTGCAGCACCTCTTTTCACCCTCTGTCTGAAACCAGAGCCCAGTCTGCTCTGATTGGTTAGCTGGCCGGCTCTGTTGTGATTGGTCAACCGCTTAGAGGTGTCGCGTGTTCGGGAACTTTGGGATGTTATTCTTTGCAGACCATGTACATGCACACACACCTGTATTACCTACTACAGAGAAGGGAACAACCCAAAAAGCATAATAGGGGCTCTTTAAATAGTTCGAATGCAGGTCACACGACACAGCTGTGTTGTGTTCACTGTCTGTCGGCAGCTGCACGGTCAGTTAACTGTGAGAGATTCAGGGCAGCTCGTTCATTACTGAGTGACAGGAAACTGATCTGAGGTCAGAGGGTGTGAAGCGGAGACTGATCACTTTAACGAGGAGATTCATCTTTGACCTCAGACACAAGAGCTCGTTAACGCCCAGCGTGTTCAAACAGATCCTGGAGGCCGTCACAAATCACTGCAAACACAACCGTTAAGTGTTTTAAAACATATTTAAAAAACAATTCTTGACTGAAAAACCGGTTTCTATTCTCTTTGTCAATGTGATGGTTTTTTTTTTTTTTTTATATAAAGCTAATTCTGCCTCGGCAAAAAAAATGTTTCTCGCAATAAAACGTGACGGCTTTGATTTTTTTTTTTGATTTTTTTTTTTTTTTAATATATTTATTTGCACATTGAGACATTTCTGTAAATGCGCCAGAGTTAGCCAACAGGCTATTTTTTGTCTGTAGTCCCTAGACAGATGTTGAAAGTCATCCTAAAAACAAAAATTCACTTCAAATGACAGGTAAATACAATCAGTAAAACAACATTCAACATAGATGCTTATATTATGATAAAAGCATAAAAACTAAAATACATATTCACAAAGCAGACGGATAGCAACAGGTCAAGGCACATGTACAATCAGAGCGTTGTAATGTGCAGATTGTGTCAGAGCTGACTTTCCACTAATCATGTTTTTAAGTTAGATTTAAATAAACTGCAGGTGTTTAGTTCTCTAATCGTTACGGGGATTGAGTTCCACTGTCGTGCAGCTTTAAAAGAAAAAGAAGATTGGCTGAATGAACTCTTCCTTAAGGGAACAACCTAGTCTCCCCTTGTTGCCCTAGTTACAGGCGTGCGTATGGTGATCAAACATCTGAGCGGAGGTGAGGTACGGCCGTGTATTAGAAGTGTTCGAAGTTAAACCTTAAAAAAAGGTGGAGTAATGGTGCTAAAAAAATGGGGGCTCAACCGGGAGATTAAGCTCAATTGCATAAAGTGGTTGATAAAAGGCAACCAACCATCTGATTTAAAAAAAGAAGGAATTATATATATCTCAATTTAAAATAAAACATGTTTCCTTTTATTCCGTTTAAACTGTATTTCATATTTAAGTTTGTGGGTTATTTATACTCCCTGCCTTGATACTCATGTTGCCAGTGCAAGCTACATTTTGAATTAAATCAAACTGTGTGTTCTTCCCGTGAATAAGGAGAACAACCCTAAAGTTGTGCAGACTCTAATCCCTGAGTGATATGGTAATCCTGCAGGATTATGAGTGGATGGGTTTGAGTCCCGCAGTCTCATCTCCTGCTTCCACACACTCTTTCATGTAATCTCTTGTACGCGAGCACAGAGACATGTAATATGCTTTCTACTGCATGGGAAGTGGAGCACGGACTGCAATTCGTGTTCTGTATCTGATGAGCACAACGAGCCCAGACTCTCAGGAGCATATTGACTACGGAGAGGGTCACCGCGAGGACACAACGCTCTGCAGAGTGTGGCCCTGACGGTCTCACTGTGTTCAGATACACATCACTGAGTCGAGCAACCATTACAGGAAACAGGAGAAGAAGAAATAGATGTCAATGCAACACAATTAGTTTATCCAACCCCAGAGCAAGATGCAGCACCGTAACACGTCCATTAGGCCTCCTCAGTGTGCACTTAAAGAAGAAAGTGCGCCAAAAATAGCCCTTAGAAAAAATGCAATAAATTGCATAATAAGGAGGGTCGCCATCGAGCCCTTAAGGGTCTGCCAGCAGGATCATTAGCCTCTTCCTCTTCCTCTGTGAGATGTGCAGCATACTGTGCCACTCAGCGGTTTCCCCAGGCATGTGTCCTACATGCTATTTGTATTTCTTAAAACTAACACGGTCAGGGTTTCCATGACAAACACTAAGTCACAATTGAAGCAGTTTGAGCGGCGCGAGACAAAAGCGAGGCGAGCTGACGACTCAATGGGCGACACACAGAACGGAGAGATAGATATAGGAAACTGGATTTCGACATCTTACATTGCAAACAAGACAACTTAATAATGTTGTAATATCTTTTTTTAGGATGTTAAAGGAATGGTCCACTCATTAGATAATTAATCAAAACTTCAGTATTTAGTGAAACATTATGTTTAAACCATACCCTGAAGAAATCAGCGATATTCCCCGGTAAATAATGATTTTATAGCTCTTTTTTATCAAGACCTGTATATTCCGTCTGGCCGCCGCCATTTTTGCCATTTTCAGTAGTCACGTGATGGTCGTGACGTCATCCATGCGTTCACTTTGTCAACACACGGAAACATGGCGGGGTATTTCAGTTCGGACTCGTCAGCAGAGGAAGAAGTTTTGACCAATGTGAAGAGATTGGATGGGGGAATTCAGCCATACATATCAGTATGACAATACGACACCCTCTGTCCTTAGACCCTCTGTCCTTAGACCCTCACATCGTACAAGGAAAAACTTCCGAAGAAAACCCCCAGTTTAAAGGGAACATGGGAGAAACCTCAGGGAGAGCAACAGAGGAGGGATCCCTCTCCCAGGACGGACAGACGTGCAATAGATGCCGTGTGTAAATTGAAAAGATAATACATTTGCAACATAGGTAGTCCAAATGTTTGAAAATGCATGTGTGTATAATAGGAAGATGATATAAGATACTATATGTATGCATGTAGTACCACCCTTGCTAGCGATTCCCTCTCTAGTTTAGCATACTCAGCTTCGTTGTCCCTGGCCATAGAATCACGATTTTATGGGGCCGGAAAAAACTGGGGGAAAATACACACTAGCCGGTACTACGCTATATGAAAAGGCCACCAAAAACGGTCCTGGCCTGGACGCTAAAGGACGTTAAAACGGGGCTAGCCGCTGCAATGGAAATGCGCTATAACATACCTTATTCTTACTCCGAGCACTACTTCTGCTCCTCCGTCGCTTCACACTTGCAGAGGGCGATTTCTCAACTGGCCGAACTGGTGTCCTGGTCGGTGATGACACCAGAAAGACCGATGGTACTGTATCTCCATTGAGTAATGGTTGTTCTTTAAATCCCATGTTATGTTTTATCATACTCTCAGAGTAGTCGTCCGGAAATGTGAAATGTTCGCTTCATACATGAGCCTGTGAATCTTTCGGTTCGGGCCGGCCACATTTCGCTAGCCACTGCCTCCGAATGTACTTCTTATGCTTACCTTTTGGCAACAGATGGAACCGAGCATTCCGTGGATTGTTCCTATCAGAATTATGGCAATATTTCGCGATACAGTGAGGCATATTTGAAGAGAGAAACTACAGTAAATAACATGGAGATCAACGTGTCTTCGAAAACCAAACGCATGGATTACGTCACGTCCGGGAAATGGCGGCGCCCACAGTGTTGATGTTATTTCGGTATATAATCAGTTTAAAATCACTGATAATGTCATCGGATTACAAAAAAAAAAAAAAAGACTGGCAGAGACTGGTCTGTTTTATCGGATGATAATTATTTAAAAATGAGTGTCATGAGCATACCATTCCTTTAAAGAGAATTATTAACCAAGACAATATGTCCATTTGCTTCAACACACTGCGCTGCTACATGTTGTCCCCACCACTTTGCATTAGGATCATTTGTTAAAAATGTTCTGAAAGTAGCGTGCAACCTCGAGGACTGCATTTCTTTGGAACTGCGACACGTTTAATATTAGTAATATTTAAATAGATAACAGGTACGTACCGTAGTGTCACCACCAATTGTTCTAACAGAGTGACGCCCATGTTATTCAGTATCTCCGTTAACTCTTTTTGAATATGTTTCAGGTCATTTTGAATCTGGATTTATTTTAGATTGAACAATACACATTTCTTCTCTTTGTGCAAATGAACTTCTCAAAGAGTTCTAATTTCTTAGTTCACATCTCTTGGTGCGAGTTATACATCAAAGCATTTTTAGCAAACACATTTTAGAAACTGATGGTCACCAAAAACAACCATATCTTAAAGTGCAGCTAATAACCCAAAATATTATACGGGAGAGAAAGACGTCTTCGCTTATCTCAAGAATCAGGCCAATCTACGGAGGACGAAAACACCGCTGATAGTCCTGGATTTGATTTAAAAAGTGTGTGTTTTGCAGCACTAGAGGCCTTTGTCTTTTGTCACATTGCTGTCAGTTCATTTATCAGATAATCTGCACCGAGCACGATGGAAACGCTCTGAACCAACGAGAAACGAGGACAGCAGCAGCAGATAGCAAAGCTGCTGATGCACGCAGATGTAACTGAGTGATGTGTTCAGGGTAAATTGGCCATCAGACAACTTCAAACTACATCAAACTCTCATGCAGGAGAACGTCGGGCAGATCCGCAGCTTTTCAACACACAATCTGCTGTGTGTGTGTGTGTGTGTGTGTGTGTGTGTGTGTGTGTGTGTGTGTGTGTGTGTGTGTGTGTGTGTGTGTGTGTGTGTGTGTGTGTGTGTGTGTGTGTGTGTGTGTGTGTGTGTGTGTGTGTGTGTGTGTGTGTGTGTGTGTGTGTGTGTGTGTGTGTGTGTGTGTGTGTGTGTGTGTGTGTGTGTGTGTGTGTGTGTGAGAATGACTCAGGCTCATCTCTGCTAACTGTACACAGGGTGAAACATAAGGGTACACAGATTTTACTCAGAGAGAAATAATGCAACAGATTTAATGTATTAATTTGAAAGATGTAACTGAAGTGTGTTTTGATATAGAGCTGTGTCCATTCTTTACGACTCCATTCACACAACACAACTTTGCGGTCTATGTCTCAACTACTTCAATAAATACAACTATATTTTTAAATAATGCATTACCCACCCTAACATCTGTAGGCCTTTAAATGCGTCCATCCAGAGGAACGTCGGCGTGAATGAAACGCTCGACTGGTGATTTTGTTAAAGTGTTAAATATGCATTTGATTAGTCTCACTCTGCGCTCCCTTCTGTGTCCTGCAGGACGACGAGCTGCTCGGTGTGAACGATGACTGTGTGAACGATGACTCAGCTAATAGCAGCCATCAATAATTCAGACTCTAATCTGCGTCTGGAGGCCCGTCAGACGCCTTATACCGACTCACCGATCACAGAAATGCACCGGTTTGTTCCCTCAGTCTGAGAAAAGATGTGTACCAACAAACCGACTCCACTCTGTGCCGAGGAGGCGGAGCAATAAGGTTCATAGGAAGTGTGATAGCTGAAATATCAATATACAGATTATATAGCGATATGATATTTAATTATTAAAGTGATACTTCGCCTTAAGAAGACAAATAAGAAGACATTATACACACTGATTTATGCTATTGAGATTGATTATTTAAAAACAATAAGGTTTGCTGCTCATTTTTCTACAAATATTAGAGTCATGGCCTGAATTTTCAAAATAAAAGTATACTGATTACCTTGAAAAACACTTTTCTTCTCCTCATTTCCAATGGAAATGAAGGTTTTACATTTGAACAACTATTACATTTCATTAATAAAGACCTCATTCTCCAAACTGATGCAAGCTTTTGATGTTAGCCTACAGACCAACTCATCGCTGTGCTGAAAAGTCAGACCAATAAAGTTTACAGAAAGCGCAGGGGTTAGAAAACCTCAAAAAAGAGCATCTCGATTATATAGAAATATAATATTATAAAAAAAGGTTAATGGTACTTAAGAAGCCCCATTAGAAGAGAGGACACACTCTGGTTTGTGGATGGTTATGTTGTCGTGATTCATTATCTTTTAAAAAGTTCTGTTTCTTTCTGATCAGGGTAAAACATATCAGAGCCATCGCCTGAATTTCAAAATAAAAGCACCTATTACTGTGGAAGTCCATCGTGATTCAACATAAAGGTTATACATAATTAAAAAATCCTACATTTCCTAAACAAAGTCCTCAGTTTCCAAACATATTAGGTATTCAAAAAGTAACAGCTCCACTTTTTCCTCCCTTCTTTACACCCAGTAACGTGTTCGATGGAGCTCAGCTTTCACAGAGACACAGGATGAGAGTTTGATGTTCAACAGCTCGCCCTCCGTCAGATCATCTCTCAGACCTTGCTGCGCTTTACTCAACACTTCCTCCAGACACAGCTACCCATGGAGCACGGCACAAACTGACACACACACACACACACACACACACACACACACACACACACACACACACACACACACACACACACACACACACACACACACACACACACACACACACACACACACACACACCAGAAGATAGACACTACCTCTCAGGTCTGGCTGATAACCAGAGGACATCTCTCCTCCTGTAACTCACTTCTGTGATGACATTAGAGGTGTCCTTTCCGCTGACAGCACTAATGCCATTAGATGTCTTCATTGCGCACAGACCAATCCAATGAGCACCTTCACTTCTCATTTCTCCTCCTCTCTACATGCGCCAGGAGGGAAACCTGGACTCATGACAGAGGAGAAACCTGAAGAAAACCAAACTCACATCGACTAAAGAAACCTTTCTCTGCGTCATCAAGTGCCAACGAGCCGTGAACAAGAGAAGCACCAACATGGAAAAGTCATTATTCCCTCAAACATGCTTACGCCCTAACAAAGTGCGTCTCTTGTTTTTAAGTGGAATATGGTTTACGTTTGTTCTGTAAGTTAGAAGTTAGATCAAGAAAGACTTCACTGACAGGAAACACATGTCAGAGCTTCGGTGAGGACAAGACTGCAGATTTCTAAAGGATAACACTGAACTATTACATTCTTAATATCAATGAATCTGTCAATTGATATTTCATTCAATTAGAAGGTTCTTCAGCTAATACATTTGTCCCAAAGCAGTCCAAAGTAATCAGGCCATAGTGACGTCTTTTTGTTTTGTTTGAACAATAATCAAAACCCCAAAGGCAACTTAATTTATATTTACATAGTGCAGTGTTTCTCAAACTTTTTCATACCAAGGACACTTAACCAATAAAAAAACACTCGCGGACCACCTAACTCCACAAATATCCAAAAACACATCGTTTTTTACAAATCGCCTGAAAATGGTACAAACAAGTGGCCACATGTGTGATGAAGGTGTTTATCTGGGCTATATCATGCAATCGAAAGTGAAACTTAACCTTGCTCCATTGCGGAGATATTCCCGCGAGAGTGCGGAAAACTTTAATTAATTAATTTATTTCAAATGTGAAATTTTACCAATATACTCACGGACCACTAGGGGGTGCTCACGGACCACCAGCGGTCCGCGGACCACACTTTGAGAACCACTGGCATAGAGTAACACTCAAAGAAAGAAAAGCTGCCCATTGTTAGATTGAAGAAGCAGGTATTTCACATCGTTGTTTGATAACATAGATATGCTTTATCAAAATTGTTCTGGATTGATTTTCTATTTCAATTTCTGTACTCAACGTATCGCTTCAACTCTAATGTTATGAACAATAATGTGGCATAAATACAACCAATGAGAAAAGAACGGAACTACAAATCACAAATACGTTCCTGCATTATTGATATCATTAGGCTCCAGTAGGATTTGTGTTTTAAATGTCGGTCGAATAATCGATTATTATTCGCCAGGGCTGCCGAATAATCGATTTTGATCATGGTCAGTTTCTGGCAACCCTACTTCTTACATGTTGAACCCAAATACCTGTACTTTCTACTTCTTACATGTTGAACACAAATACCTGTACTTTCTACTTCTTACATGTTGAACTCAAATACCTGTACTTTCTACTTCTTACATGTTGAACTCAAATACCTGTACTTTCTACTTCTCTCATGTTGAACTCAAATACCTGTACTTTCTACTTCTCACATGTTGAACCCAAATACCTGTACTTTCTACTTCTTACATGTTGAACTCAAATACCTGTACTTTCTACTTCTCACATGTTTAACCCAAATACCTGTACTTTCTACTTCTCACATGTTGAACACAAGTACCTGTACTTTCTACTTCTTACATGTTGAACTCAAATACCTGTACTTTCTACTTCTCACATGTTTAACCCAAATACCTGTACTTTCTACTTCTTACATATTGAACCCAAATACCTGTACTTTCTACTTCTTACATGTTGAACTCAAATATCTGAACTTTCTACTTCTCACATGTTGAACACAAATACCTGTACTTTCTACTTCTTACACTTTGAACTCAAATACCTGTACTTTCTACTTCTTACATGTTGAACTCAAATACCTGTACCTTCTACTTCTCACATGTTGAACTCAAATACCTGTACTTTCTACTTCTCTCATGTTGAACTCAAATACCTGTACTTTCTACTTCTCTCATGTTGAACTCAAATACCTGTACTTTCTACTTCTCACATGTTGAACTCAAATACCTGTACTTTCTACTTCTTACATGTTGAACACAAATACCTGTACTTTCTACTTCTCTCATTTCCCAAACAGCTGGTTCCTTTAGTCTGAATGTGTGTTGGTGCGTGATCATTACTGTGTCACTGTGTGCCTATTGGTTGGAACACGATCCGTGTATCCATCACTTCCTGGTCTTCTCTAAAGAAGAGGGACCAATGGAAACGTTGTCATGTTGCCGTTGTTCAGCATGGAAACATTCATTAGCTAACAATGACACTATTGTTCTATTAATATAAAGGGAGGTCAGGTACTCTTTAAAGCAGCTGCTATGGGTACTTTTTACTGAAGTACACTTCAAAGCCTCTTTACTTTCACTTGAGTAAAGACGTTTAGACAGTACTTCTACTTCTACTAAACACGAGTATCTGTACTTCTACTTGAGTAAAGGATGTGTGTACTCTGCCCTCTCTGCACCACACCACTAACCAAAGATAAACCACCACCATGACAGCTCCTACCTGCAGGCCCTCGATGGCGAGCCGCAGCATGCTGGGCGTCAGCTTGGACGCCTGCTTGAAGGTGAAGTTGCTCCAGTCGATGATGAGGATGAAGCCGTTCACCTGCAGCTCCGGGTCCTCGATCATGGCCTCCAGCGACAGCAGGATGGCTCTCAGGATGTCCACAAAGGTGTACCTGAGGGACGAGAGCAGCAGGGCTCGCTTATAAGGACAATATTAAGTGGCTCTGAAGTCACTTTCTGCACCTTGTCTTGAAAAGTGGGCTAGCAGGAGGGCTCGGATCGTAAAATATACACTTTTGTTTTAATGGTCTTCAACATGCAATTGTAGGAAATGTAATATGTGTATGAGGTAATGATGTCTAGAAAGAAATGCATCAGCTATACTGTATATACTGCATCATTAACAGAGTGAGATGTTTTCAATTTACACACGGCATCTATTGCAGTCTGTCCGTCCTGGGAGAGGGATCCCTCCTCTGCTGCTCTCCCTGAGGTTTCTCCCATGTTCCCTTTAAACTGTGGGGTTTCTCTGGAAGTGTTTCCTTGTACGATGTGAGGGTCTAAGGACAGAGGGTCTAAGGACAGAGGGTCTGAGGACAAAGGGTCTGAGGACAAAGGGTCTGAGGACAGAGGGTCTGAGGACAGAGGGTCTAAGGACAGAGGGTCTGAGGACAGAGGGTCTGAGGACAGAGGGTCTGAGGACAGAGGGTCTAAGGACAGAGGGTCTAAGGACAGAGGGTCTAAGGACAAAGGGTCTAAGGACAGAGCGTCTAAGGACAGAGCGTCTGAGGACAGAGGGTCTGAGGACAGAGGGTCTGAGGACAGAGGGTCTGAGGACAGAGGGTCTAAGGACAGAGGGTCTTAGGACAGAGGGCCTAAGGACAGAGGGTCTAAAGACAGAGGGTCTTAGGACAGAGGGCCTAAGGACAGAGGGTCTAAGGACAGAGGGTCTGAGGACAGAGGGTCTAAGGACAGAGGGTCTAAGGACAGAGGGTCTGAGGACAGAGGGTCTAAGGACAGAGGGTCTAAGGACAGAGGGTCTGAGGACAGAGGGTCTGAGGACAGAGGGTCTGAGGACAGAGGGTGTCGTATTGTCATACTGATATTCTGTACACACTGTGAAGTCCACTGAGACAGATGTACCATGTGTGATATTGGGCTATAAATAAACATTGATTGAGTGAGAATAAAACTTGAATTTGTTAAACGTACTAATCATGTATTTCTATGTCGTTTAAGAATCAGGCATTTTGGTAGACAATGTAACATGTGTCTACTTTGACATTACTGCTGTCTTACTGTTCGAACAAACTTCTCTCAAAGCGTTCTCATTATTTTATTGACGTGTCTTGGTGCAAGCTATTTCGAAAAACATTTGTACCTAACTACAACTTTTTAAAAGTGGTTGCTTCCCGGCGCCCCAGTGTAAATGACACCTATTCAAAATGGTTGGTTGTACTGCGTGGAGTCAGTAATAGTCAACCTACCTTAGCATTACCGTACTTTTCGGACTATAAAGCGCACCTGCATATAAGCCGCAGCAGCTAAATTGTCCGTCTGTCTTGCTCTCGTTCTGTCCAGGGACGGACTGGGGGGAAAAAGTGGCCCGGGGATTAATTGACAGACAGGCCCACTTAATGCGCGGCATGTGTCGGCCGGCCGGCGACGAAAGTATGTTACTTAACAAAAAACCCTATGCCTTTAATGTTATTTTGGACAATTATTCATATAGTAATCACATTGAGCCCTTGAGTTGCCTAGAGCAAAATAGTTACAGCATATATTTAGTGATTTTAATTTTAACAGATCACTGATGCAATAACATTTGGACCCAATTTGCCTGACTTGACACATGGAATAAAGCATGGGCGTAGGAAGCATCCTCAATGTGGGTGAGACAATTTAACAGGGGGTGTGGGCAGGTGGTGGACCTCACCTCCTCTAGGGGGGTCCGGGGGCAAGCTCCCCCGGGAAGATTTTTTTTTTTTAAATGTCGAAGTTAAATGCATCAATCTGGTCCATTTTGAGAGCAAAATTAGGGACTAAATCTATGGCAGTCATTAGGGGCTTGGACTGTGAGCCGTAGGGTCGCCGGTTCAAGTCCCCGACCAGACCTATTTGGAGTGTGGACTTCTACTTGGAGAGGTCCCAGTTCACCTCCTGCCCTGCCGTGGTGCCCTTGAGCAAGAAACCAGACAAGGCTGTACCTTTAGTAATGAATATTACATGTTGTGAGAAAATCTTTCCACCAATAATTCCAATAAGTAATCCAAAATGTATTCACTTCAGGTTTACGAAAGTAACTGTAATCAGATTACTCGTTTTTCAAATGTAACACGAGCTGAATACAGTTACTTGATTTTTGTATTCTGATTACGTAACGCCGTTACATGTATTCCGTTACAACCCAACCCTGGCCACACCCCACTGGGCTGGGCCGGAACACTTACAAATGTGGGCCGGTAGGATTTAGGCAAAAAAAAAGAATTTTTTTATTTTTTTTTAGAAACTTTTTTTTTTTTTTGGCCCTCCGGCCCACACACAGCACCGGCCCACCGGGGAAACTCCCGGTATTCCCGATGGCCAGTCCGCCCCTGGTTCTGTCTCTCGGTTCCACTTTTACTTTGGCGCGCTACCTGTCTCACTCTTTTCCGGCCTCCAGCTTTTCCTGCTGGAGCCCGCCGCTTAAAGGTGGCGGGCGCGGACCGGTCATAGAGCCCATAGAGTTAAAGGTGGTTAATGTTACCTGTAAATCCATAGATTTAGGAGGTTCCCTAGTGGCCGTTAGCTGTACAAAAAAAATGGGGGGAAAAGTCGCGGCTTATAGTCCGAAAATTACGGTAGTTAGTACGCTCCCCACAGATGGAACCAAACCCGAGGTCTTCACCAACGAGTTCTTTTAAGTCGAGGCTTTGTTCATCTGCTTACCCAGAAGCCTTTTAACTTGTAACGTTTAAACATGTATTGTTTACCTGTGGTGTTTATTTTATTATTTATTATCTTTGCTTTGTAATGTCTGTTGTAAAATTGTATAATGTGTTTTTAATGTATTTATTCCTAAAAAGTCTTTTAATTAGTTTTGTGAAGCACTTTGAATTGTCGCATGCTGAAAAGCGCTATATAAATAACCTTGCCTTGTGCACCTACCGTATTCACAATGTAGTTTTTAAACTGTTCTGCATCTCTTGTATGGTTTTATGAATCTGTTAGTCCATGATGTTTATGTATGGTGTTCCTTTCTGTTGTCTTCTTAGTGTTAACGATGTAAAGCACTTTGAATTGCCTCTGTGTCGGAAAATGTGCTTTATAAATACACGAACCTTACCTTATCAATATGTATGTGTTTCTTCCCCACAGCCCGAGTTAATGAGATTAAAGGGTTGGGACGGAAAACAATAATTGACCCTGATCAAAGCTTTATGAATAAGTCATATTATTGCTAACGCTGAAATGAAATGTATGCTGTACCCAAGGCAAGGCAAGCTTATTTATAAAGCACCTTTCAACACAAGGCAATTCGAGGTGCTTTACAAAAATGAAAGGCAATCAGACAAAGGCATTTAAAAACAGTCACCCTAAAGTCTCTATACATGCTGGTCTGAGAGTCTTTCAGCTTCTTTCCAGTTTACATATTAAGACGATAGTGTTCGCAGTAAGATGAAATCGTCCGTCTTGTTTTATCATAGCAATGCCCCTGTGCACAAAGCAATATCCATAACAGTGTATTTGATATGGCGTACTTTCCATACGCAGCATTTATGGTGAGGTCTGTCAAGCCTGGACGGAGGACGTCTCCTCTTGTTGCCCCCCTTTCTCCCCTACACAGTCAATGTTGGAGTTTGTCATCATCTGAATGAACGGTGGTGTCGAAAGTTCTTTTATTATGGGGTTATAATCGACTTGTATTTTCCCATTTTGGTTTGCAGAGCGCCGACCTTTATCCAACGCCTCTGGGAGACACTGGAACGACATGTGACCCAACATGATGCTCCTGCTGCTGGATATACAGACTGCAGTCCAGGCGGTCACAGCAGCAGATACCTTTAGTTGTGCACATGCCGTTAAACATGTCCCGTTATCTCTCATGTAATGGTCCCGTGTTGCTGTGTGTTGTGTGGGGGTGCGCACTGTATTTCTGGAACTTATTAAAGAAGACGAATGGGTTTGTTTGTGGGTGCTTTGTGATAAATGTTGTGGCGCTGAACGGACAGCTCCATTAACCATCCTGCACTTCTTCGTATTGGATTTTAGACACTGCCCCCCCCCCCCCTCTCTGTGTTCCTCTTTATGTCTCAGACCAGATAACCTGCACTCAGGTTTATCAATAGTGGAAGAAGTATTCAGATCCTGAGTAACAGTACCGATACATCATGTCAAAATACATTTTTCTACTAAAAGTCCTGCCATTTAAAGTATAATAAGTAAAAGTAATTATTATATTCATTTTGGTGTAAAAAAATGTCACAAATGATTCACCATTTTCTTAACTTTTCATTTCAATATTTTACCTTTCTTTGTGTACCTTAAATAGTGGTTACATCTTTATATATATATATAGTTATTCATGTTTCCTTAATGCTATCTAAAAGTAACTAGCTTTAAAGTATCTGCAGTGGAGGATTAAGGTACATGGAAATACTCATGGAAAGTACAATTACCTTCAGTAACTACAGTAAACGTATACATAATGTCAAAATACTTCATTTTGAAGTTAAAGTCCTGCATTCAAATTCCTACTTAATTAAGTATCAGCAACATGTAAAGTATGTAAAGTATAGAAAGTAAAAGCACTAACTCTGCAAAATAAAGGCCTCCATGTATATTATTATATGTATTTTGTTGAACATCACTTTTTACATTACATTGCATTTAGCTGACGCTTTTATCCAAAGCCACTTTCGTAGACTCAGGTATTTTCGCACAAATGATTCACGACTTTCTTAACTTTTCATGACATATTTGATAATTTTACCTTTTTCTTTACCTTCAGCAGTGGTTCAATCTTTATATCTTAAGTTAATCACGTTTCCTTAATGCTAAATGTGAATACAAAAAGTAACTAGTGTAAGTATATAAGACTGTTAAACACCTGTACTTACTATCTGTTTGCAACTTATATCAATTTTCCAATTATTTGTATATAGACTATTCTGCACAATTATATTATATTTGATTTTATTGACTTGCACTATTGTATCTGTGTTACTGTGTTGCTCTGTTGGAAGAGCCTGAGCCTAAGATGGTCATTGTCCACTACACTAGCTATGCACACGTGACAATAAAAGCCTTGCATCTTGAAAAAATACGTAAACGTTTAACGATCGTTTTAAAAGTCAAAAATACTAAACATGTCGAGAATCTTGAATCTTGAAAGTACCGCGAGAAATATCTGACAAATGTACTTTCTTACCTGCTCTGGTCCCAGTTGGCAGCGAACAGAACCAGAATCTTCCTCCCGTACCGGTCCAGGTTGGACAGCACCCCGGGGAACCCGTCCTTCAGGGCCTGCTTGATGCCCGGATCTGTCGCCTTCAGGTTCTTGAACATGTCCAGGTTCTGCTGCCGGTACTCGAAGTACTGAGCCAGCAGCCGGAACGCCTCGAAGTGGTTGAATTTCCTGGCGCGGAGGAACCTGAGGATGAACGCGTCGTCCGTCCGGAGGAACCCGATGTCCGGCCGGGTGATGATCATGTCCCGGACCTCCTGGATGTCATGGTGGAGGGTCTCCGGGTTCTCCTTCAGCTCCACCTTCGCCTTCTCCAGGGTCTCCACGGAGAGGCCAGCCTGTAAGTGAGTCATCTTCGTGGCAACAGCTGGGTGAAACACCAGAATAAAAAAGCAGCAACAGTTTCCTTCTTCTCCTTCTCCTTCTCCTTCTTCTTCTTTCTGGCTTCAGATGGAGGCCTGCTGCTCTGTAATCCACCCTGAACTCATATGATGCATTCTCACTTTTACGCACAGGGATTTTTTGTATTCCACCTTTTCCAAAGATCTGTGTTGTTTTGATCCAGCATGCATATCATGACTCCTGCAGCTTCAGGCGGAGCATCCAACCTGCTGATCGGGGCGGCCTGATCTCACACCGCCCTCCTCCTCCATCACTCTCTCTATGTCTGATCTGTGGCAAAATGACGGCGACAGCATCACCGTCTCCACCGGCGTCGCTCGCGGCGGCCAGGAAATGCGGCACCAGCCTGTTAAAACACCTGCTAAATCTCCACCATGCCGTGTGAGATCACCGACACCACCATGCCTCCGCCTTCATCTCCATCTCCATCCGCCGACTGCTGCTGCTGCTGCTGCTGCTGCTGCTGCTGCTGCTGCTGCTGCTGCTGCTCCGAAACCGTCACAAAATAGTCTGCTTCTCTCCGCGTCTCCCCAGCAACATGAATAGGTGTGATTTCAGATTAAAAACCACCGGGATTTTTGTTTTGTGTTGCATCCAGCAGCACAGGTGTCCCGCGAGGTTTAGCCACCGGTTACTGTGTGTTTTTGAAAAAAAAGAAGAGAGAGGTGGGGTGGAGTCAAATGGGTGGAGGCGGGAGGGAGGGAGGGGGGATTACCGTCTCCAGTCCACCGTCTGCTCGCAGGGAAAGTGACTGACAACAAGGGAGGGGGGGAAGGGAGGGGGGAGGAGGAGGAGGAGGAGGAGGAGGAG
>NC_047526.1:35141361-35180446 GCF_902827115.2 Pseudochaenichthys georgianus | reverse complement strand
ATCAGGATGTAGAGTCTCTACTTTAAAGAGTCCTCTCCTGCTGATGTTCAGGTGTATATCAGTATGTAGTGTCTCTACTTTAAAGAGTCCTCTCCTGCTGATGTTCAGGTGTATGTCAGTATGTAGTGTCTCTACTTTAAAGAGTGCTCTCTTGCTGATGTTCAGCTGTATATCAGTATGTGGTGTCTCTACTTTAAAGAGTCCTCTCCTGCTGATGTTCAGGTGTATATCAGTATGTAGTGTCTCTACTTTAAAGAGTCCTCTCCTGCTGATGTTCAGGTGTATATCAGTATGTAGTGTCTCTACTTTAAAGAGTCCTCTCCTGCTGATGTTCAGGTGTATATCAGTATGTAGTGTCTCTACTTTAAAGAGTCATCTCCTGCTGATGTTCAGGTGTATATCAGTATGTAGTGTCTCTACTTTAAAGAGTCCTCTCCTGCTGATGTTCAGGTATATATCAATATGTAGTGTCTCTACTTTAAAGAGTCCTCTCCTGCTGATGTTCAGGTGTATATCAGTATGTAGTGTCTCTACTTTAAAGAGTCCTCTCCTGCTGATGTTCAGGTGTATATCAGTATGTAGTGTCTCTACTTTAAAGAGTCCTCTCCTGCTGATGTTCAGGTGTATGTCAGTATGTAGTGTCTCTACTTTAAAGAGTGCTCTCCTGCTGATGTTCAGCTGTATATCAGTATGTGGTGTCTCTACTTTAAAGAGTCCTCTCCTGCTGATGTTCAGGTGTATATCAGTATGTAGTGTCTCTACTTTAAAGAGTCCTCTCCTGCTGATGTTCAGGTGTATATCAGTATGTAGTGTCTCTACTTTAAAGAGTCCTCTCCCGCTGATGTTCAGGTGTATATCAGTATGTAGTGTCTCTACTTTAAAGAGTCCTCTCCTGCTGATGTTCAGGTATATATCAATATGTAGTGGCTCTACTTTAAAGAGTCCTCTCCTGCTGATGTTCAGGTGTATATCAGTATGTAGTGTCTCTACTTTAAAGAGTCCTCTCCTGCTGATGTTCAGGTGTATATCAGTATGTAGTGTCTCTACTTTAAAGAGTCCTCTCCTGCTGATGTTCAGGTGTGTATCAGTAGTGTCTCTACTTTAAAGAGTCCTCTCCTGCTGATGTTCAGGTGTATATCAGTATGTAATGTCTCTACTTTAAAGAGTCCTCTCCTGCTGATGTTCAGGTGTATATCAGTATGTAGTGTCTCTACTTTAAAGAGTCCTCTCCTGCTGATGTTCAGGTGTATATCAGTATGTAGTGTCTCTACTTTAAAGAGTCCTCTCCTGCTGATGTTCAGGTGTATATCAGTATGTAATGTCTCTACTTTAAAGAGTTGTCTCCTGCTGATGTTCAGGTGTATATCAGTATGTAGTGTCTCTACTTTAAAGAGTCATCTCCTGCTGATGTTCAGGTGTATATCAGTATGTAGTGTCTCTACTGTAAAGAGTCCTCTCCTGCTGATGTTCAGGTGTATATCAGTATGTAGTGTCTCTACTTTAAAGAGTCCTCTCCTGCTGATGTGCAGGTGTATATCAGTATGTAGTGTCTCTACTTTAAAGAGTCCTCTCCTGCTGATGTTCAGGTGTGTATCAGTACACAGGGGCGAACACAGGGATTTTAGCCTTAGCAGACCATTTACATGCATTCAAACCTATAGAACACAGTGAAGCAGTAGGGCCTCTTCACTTGTGCTACATGTCTCTTTTGTTCTTTAACAGATATTACATGTTTACCTTTAACTGCCTCGTTAACCTGAATGTGTGCAGACAAGATTTGGCTTGTTGTCTTTCATCTTTTTAGCACATGCTCTTAGGGTCAATGTTCAAGTCTATGTTTTTGCTTGGTGTAAAGTCGTCCTCTGGGTGGAGACGGGGGACAAAGTCACAAAAGAGATGCTGGAGGAATGTGGTGAAAGAGGAGGTGCAGAGTGTATCTGCAGAGACGGACCCTCACCCTGAATTAACTGAGTGAGATCATAATTCTTACAGTAAAGCGGTGCAACACTTACTGAGGATTTATTACAGGCAGGCAGATAAAGTGCAGCGAATGGATGAATGGGTGGAGGCGGGGGGTGGGGGGGGGAGGCAGCTGCACTTAAACATGCTGAATTAATGTCCTTTGTCCACGCCTCCTCTTATCTCCCCGCAGTTTCACTGGGTCTGCAGTTTCATACACAATACAGTCCAACTGGAAACACCAATATTCATTATTTTATAAAAGTACAAAGAAAATGGAGAAATATTTCCTGAAAAGACTCTTAATGCTTTATTAGGAGTTTTTAAAACACTTTTACTTTTATTTAGTTACCGCTGAAACCTTTTTTACTTTGTTTTAATTTAATTATTAATATTCAATTTCAAGATAAATCATGTTTTTCACACATTTTTCTTGTAAGATCACCATTATATTGAAGGTAAAGAGACACATTTGCTCGGCACACAATCGTTGAATAGAAATGTAAAACATGAAAAATGATAAATAGGAAAAGTTATTTAAATAGGACATTTCATAAAATATAGAAAATATAATACTAAAACATAAATAATATATAATATAAATTGCAGCTAAAAGTACATCAAAAGAAAATAATATATAAATAATAATCAACACATTGAATTAAAAAGCATAAAGAAAGTAAAACAAATATAAAAGCCAGAGCTGCAAAAGGTACAATTATGTTAAAGTTAAAAGTTAAATTAGTAATTCATTTAGTTAAGCAGTATCAGTGGTGCCTTCAGAGTGCAGGAATGCAACATTAATTTAAGTTAACCAATTTCCTATGAAATTCATCACAAATGAAAGCATTATTTGACGCTCTGGTCTCTTTAATTCTTTTTTCTCAGACAGTTCTCTCAGTAATTCAAAGACACATAAAGTCCATTCCTCCTCTCTCAACACATCTAGGCCGGGTATGATCTTTTTAAAGTAGTTTAAAATACTAAAACATGTTGAATATTATAAATAAAGCCAGCCATTCACTTTGTGTCTGTTGCTTTGTCAGAGGGGGAGGGGGATGGGGCGAGCCCTGAGTAAAAGGGGGGTAACAGAGTCCCAGGGGAGCTTTGAGAGGGGGGGGGTCCCATGAAGTGCCCTCAGCTCTGATGGGCTTCAGTGTGCAGGGAATAAATAAATGGTGGACCTGCAGCTGCCATCGTCTGAGAGCGTCTCTGATTTATTCTCCGGGCTGAAAGACTGATTAACAAAGTGAGATGTAGCAGGAAGAGTCCGAGGCTCTGAAGAGGCTGAGGCTCTGCTGATCTGCAGCTCAACAGCGACTGCCCTGTTTCCCAACATGTGGCCTCCATGTACTGCTACGAGCTACATTACTCTTATACATGACCAGAGGTGGGAAGTGGTGGAGTACAAATACTTTGTTTATGTACTTGAGTACATGTTTCTGGTATCACTTTACTCCACTACTTATTTTTCTGACGACTTTTTACTTTGACTTCTCACATGTTGAACCCAAATACCTGTACTTTCTACTTCTCACATGTTGAACCCAAATACCTGTACTTTCTACTTCTTACATGTTGAACCCAAATACCTGTACTTTCTACTTCTCACATGTTGAACTCAAATACCTGTACTTTCTACTTCTTACATGTTGAACTCAAATACCTGTACTTTCTACTTCTCTCATGGTGAACTCAAATACCTGTACTTTCTACTTCTCACATGTTGAACCCAAATACCTGTACTTTCTACTTCTTACATGTTGAACACAAATACCTGTACTTTCTACTTCTCACATGTTGAACACAAATACTTGTACTTTCTACTTCTCACATGTTGAACACAAATACCTGTACTTTCTACTTCTTACATGTTGAACACAAATACCTGTACTTTCTACTTCTTACATGTTGAACCCAAATACCTGTACTTTCTACTTCTTACATGTTGAACACAAATACCTGTACTTTCTACTTCTCACATGTTGAACACAAATACTTGTACTTTCTACTTCTCACATGTTGAACACAAATACCTGTACTTTCTACTTCTTACATGTTGAACCCAAATACCTGTACTTTCTACTTCTTACATGTTGAACCCAAATACCTGTACTTTCTACTACTTACATGTTGAACTCAAATACCTGTACTTTCTACTTCTTACATGTTGAACCCAAATACCTGTATTTCTACTTCTTACATGTTGAACCCAAATACCTGTACTTTCTACTTCTTACATGTTGAACCCAAATACCTGTACTTTCTACTTCTCACATGTTGAACACAAATACTTGTACTTTCTACTTCTCACATGTTGAACTCAAATACCTGTACTTTCTACTTCTTACATGTTGAACTCAAATACCTGTACTTTCTACTTCTTACATGTTGAACTCAAATACCTGTACTTTCTACTTCTTACATGTTGAACTCAAATACCTGTACTTTCTACTTCTCTCATTTTCCAAACAGCTGGTTCCTTTAGTCTGAATGTGTGTTGGTGCGTGGTCATTATTCTTTAGAGTCACTGCGTGCCTATTGGTTGGAACACGATCCGTGTATCCATCACTTCCTGGTCTTCTCTAAAGAAGAGGGACCAATGGAAACGTTGTCATGTTGCCGTTGTTCAGCATGGAAACATTCATTAGCGAACAATGACATTATTGTTCTATTGATATAAAGGGAGGTCAGGTACTCTTTAAAGCAGCTGCTAGCTATGGGTACTTTTTACTGAAGTACACTTCAAAGCCTCTTTACTTTTACTTGAGTAAAGACGTTTAGTCAGTACTTCTACTTTCACCAGAGTATTTTTAAACACGAGTATCTGTACTTCTACTTGAGTAAAGGATGTGTGTACTTTTGGCACCTCTGGATAATATGCAGACACGTCTCTGCAGAGAAAGAACCAAAACCTGAACCTGACCTTCTTCCGCTCTGCAGGTCGGTGGCGCCCTCTGTTGGTCAACGTGGTGTCCATGCAGTCTACTTCCTAAATCTGTCGAGATGGCAACAAAGATTCAAGATTCAAGGTTCAAGGTTCAAGATTCAAGGCTACAAGTAATTGTAATATTGATATATATACATTGCAAACAGATGAATGTTATGGATGTTCTTTCAAAAGTGCAGGTGTTTAACATTCTTATGATGATATTTAGTTTGTTTGCACATATACACATATATAAAGAGTGAAAGAAAAACGTTGTGCAGGAGCAGAGGTGGAAGAAGTACTCAGATCTACTTGAGTAAAAAGTACCAGAGTGTAGGAATACTCTGTTACAATGGAGCGTCCTGCATTCAAACGGTTACTCAAGCAACACTCACGGAGGAGCAGCAGATGGCAGCAGTGACGCGTTCAAGAAACAACACAGTCGTAACATCTCGCCTGTTCTTTCACCCAAATAACACTCAGCTAAGGAGGAAGATGCTATCAATGCAGAACATGAAGTCCACTCAATGCTGTTCAGACCCAAAGCTGCATTCTGAATAATCTGTTAGTAATGTCTTGATGTAAACATGTGACAGGGATATTGGACCAGGACCGTTTAAAAGCTGGTTCACGGTTTCATAACACCTGTTTACTGGGATGGCTCCGGGTTGAACACGTAATAAAACGAGAGTCAAATCTAATTCAAACATCGTCTTAACTGTTGTTGTATTACTGGCGGGAAATGTAGGTGTTAAAACAGCAACAGGAACAAAGAGTGAAACACATGACCGATACAAAGTTAACACAGGACTTATAAGAGTAATAAATAAGGATGAAACAGTAATTCTCAAAATACCAACAGGTTGAAACTGAAGTTGAAGTATGAATAATTATAGCTATTGTAAGTATATCTAAATGTCTATGTGCATACATTATAAGGCTTAAAGGTGGGGTAGGTAAGTTTCAGAAATAGGCTCGAGATACACTTTTTGTTATATTCCCTGAAATGCTCTTAACATCCCGATAGCAATGAATATCTGAAGTGTTTTGACAAGAAATACATAAACAAATGTCATCTGTAGAAGCCGTAGTACTGTAAAAAGTACAAGATGGCCGACCTGCCTGTCAGCCTTCCATCGGGGCACAAACTTACCTCGTGCCCTCATTGGTCATGTGCGCGTTCGTGTGTGTTGGAGGAGGGGCTCTGTGAGGAAGTGGCAGATTTTCTCCGGTTGTGTATTTTCAAATTCTAGCGATCTCGAGCCGGTTTCTCAAACGTACCTACCCCTCCTTTAAGTACCAGCAGCGCAGGTTTCATATTTTTGTATCCATCCTTCTGAGCTAACATTGAGCTGTCTTTGGCTCTTTTCTGCTGTAACAATGTACATTCCCCCTCTGTGGGACTCATAAAGGGATTCTGATTCTCATCCCCAGTCATTTAAATAAATAGATGATTTAGAGAGTGAGGAAAAGGTATTCAGACGGCACAGGTCAGTTCAGAGTGGATCAGGTGGAATACAGGGGGACAGCTATAGGGTCAGTGTTGGAAGAAGGACTCAGATCTTTTACTTAAATTACAAATACTTTGGAAATCAAACACTCCACCACAAATCCTGATTTCAAAATGTCCCTGAAGTAACAGAAAGGGCATCAAGCATCCCTAAAGCTCATTAAAACACATCATGTTTGCTTACTTTGTTAAAAATGCCAAGTGTAACAACTTTATTTTGCATTTCATGGGAGGTGTGTTGAATTTTTGCAAGAAGTTACTTATCGAAACACAAAATGCCACCAAAACCTTGAAAGTGTGGACATGCGGTCAAAACATTATAGAAAACGTTAAGAAAGAATTCCCAGAAAACAGATTTGAAATGTATTTTGCTGGTGAAACTACTTTCCTCGATAAGACTGGACCTCCTGATGGAGTAACATTCACGTCTGTTATCAGCAGTATGTCCTTGGTTACACACTGTATTTCATTCACTAGATACTGTGAGTCTCTGCAGAGCGCCAGGGGTCAGGGTCAGCACAGTGCTGACGGGGTGGAATGAAAGGGGTCTGCACCCCGACGGCGATCAAAGACAACACGCCACGCCCCGCCCCCCCCCCTCTTCCTGTACGGACCTCTCTGAGGGCAAACCCACTGACCCTGCAGACCAAAGGGGGTTTGGGGGGAGAAGGGGGGATGTCTGGGTGATCCTGAGTGAAGGAAGGAAGGAAGGAAGGAAGGAAGGAAGGAAGGAAGGAAGGAAGGAAGGAAGGAAGGAAGGAAGGAAGGAAGGAAGGAAGGAAGGAAGAGGAGAGAGATTCTTTATTTATTCATAGCACATTTAAAGGTCCCCTAATTTACTGTTTTCCATCAGTATATCACAGGTCTCAGATATACACAGAGCCTGTCTCTGATTGGCTGAAACATCAAACAGATCATTGCAGCATTACCCATAATCCCCTCTGTTTCAGCCCTGTTTCCAAAGTGCTGATTCTCTGTCTGTTACTTTAGATGAAAACAAGGAGCCCCTCCCCACGCCCCTCTGAGAGACATTTGGTTACAAAGAACTCAATGGTGCTCTAGGAGGACATTCAGGTGATAAGGGGGGGGGGGGGTTACCTTGGTTGCTGATTGGCTAATGGTTACACCAGACAACACATCGTTATGACATCACAAAGTGGCCAAAATCTGATCAGCTCATTTTCAGACAGGTTTTGATAGAAATGGATCAAAACGAGAGAGAATCAGACATTAGATCAAAACATTTTAGAAAACGTTTTAAAAAAGGGTCGTATTTAAAGAAGATCCTGAAAAAGCTCGAAAACAGACATTAAAATAATTTTGCTGGATCAAAATATCGTCCTCTATAAGATTGAAGCTCCTGATGGAGTAACATGCACGACTGTTATCAGCAATACGTGTCCTTACAGACTATATTTCACTTCTTTGGACACTTTCTCCTCTCCATTATTGCCACTGTTACTCACACAAAGGCACACTCCATCATACTGTAGTACAATGACACGCCTTTTTTCTTCCCCCAATGGCGGCCAACTTTTGTGCCCATTCATAAATGTATCACCGGCGCAACAATCAGCGCTTTGTGTTCTCGTACAATAGCTCTACTCCAGTGGGAAGTGTCACAACTCCCGTGTCTGGGTGAGATTTTAATTGGGAGTGGAGACCAGTCGGGACGTCAAAAGCTGGCCTCCGTCCAACTCGTTCATGCGGAAACACACACACTAACACACACACACACGGGCACACTACCAGGTTTTTTTTTTTACATTCCTAGACAGCAGCTCTCTGAAAAGGGTTGTAAAAGTTATTTTTTCAAAGGTTTAAAGAGGCCCTAATAATGCTTTTTTGGATTTTCCGTTTCCTGTAGTGTTCTACACGTTTGCGTGCATGTCAATGGTGGGAAAAGGCTAAATCCCAAAGTTCCAGAACCTAGTGACATCACTGTGTAACACTCACGCTTCTATTGGCTAGCGCTCTAACACATTGTACGTAAGGGGCGGGACTTCTCTTAGCGGTTGACTAATCACAACAGAGCCGCCCAGCTAACCAATCAGAGCAGACTGGGCTCTGGTTTCAAAACATTTAATTTTCTTATTTCTAAAGTGATATTTTTATCTTAGAACAAATCCTGCTTCTTAAAACAATGGAGTGGTGCAGTGACGCTTCCTAAAACCCTTTCGAATCATAAATCTAATCGATAGATTTTTCTATTTTCTTTATAAAAGTAGGAGATTATCCGACTGAACAAAACGTGATCCGTCTCTTCAATGTGTTTCAACCACAGACCTGATTTCCAGCTATCTTCTAAAACCCTATGGAGAGATTGCATTGCGTTTTTGGCGAAGGAACCGGAAGGAGTTTACTTCCTGGTTTTAGGACGCGTCACAGCTGCACTCTATTAGCAAGTTTTTAAAGATCTATTGAGCTGACAAAAAACCTTTAAGATAATGAACTTACATCTTTGCATCTACCGTACTTTTCGGACTATAAGCCACGACTTTTTCCCCCATTTTTGTTGTACAGCTAACGGCCACTAGGGAACCTCCTAAATCTATGGATTTACAGGTAACATTAACCACCTTTAACTCTACGGGCTCTAGGACCGGTCCGCGCCCGCCACCTTTAAGCGGCGGGCTCCAGCAGGAAAAGCTGGAGGCCGGAAAAGAGTGAGACAGGTAGCGCGCCAAAGTGAAAGTGGAACCGAGAGACAGAACGAGAGCAAGACAGACGGACAATTTAGCTGCTGCGGCTTATATGCAGGTGCGCTTTGTAGTCCGACAAGTACGGTACTCAGAACCAAGACTTTTCTTTTTGCCTGGTGTTTACTTATTTTATAGTGACTAAATTCATGGCAAAACAGGCAGACATGTCATGAATTTAGCAAAGAAAATGTATTGTATTATAGTGATTGCTGTTATGTTTATGCTTGGGGTTTGTTGTTGTTGTTGTGTTTTTTCTTGTTGTTTGCTCCTTTTACCCCTCACTACTCTGTCTCTCCTTCTCTGCAGGGCTGGTGTGCGACAGGGGGCGTGGCTGCTATTCTCCCGGCTGCAGATGAGGCACCTGTTTCCATTCACATAATCAACCTTCTCTTTAAGAGCCTGGCCCGCACCTCACGTCTCTGTCAGAGAAGGAAATGCTGTTGGACGATCCGGAGCGCCTTTCTGCAGCCTGGAGTCTAGTTTTGTTCTCTTCACAGTTTTTTGGCGCGAATGTTTTCCCTCTGCTTTGTTTGTGGACCTCACTGCAGCCAGCCAGCTCCCTGTCTACCTGCCGTGGACGAGCTGTCTGTATTAAACACATTGAAACTGTATTTGTGTCAGTCTCTGCTTTGGGGTCCTCAGTAGTATCCAAACGCCACAATTGCACCAGGTTCAACAACATTAAAAAGCAATACTGAATGTGCATTTACATTTACACACATCAATCCAACCATGATACAAACATATTATAAATATACAGTTCACTACATAAGTGCGATTTTGTTCCAGACATGAATATAATTTTTTTAATCAATTAGTTGATACAAATTGAAATGCATTTCATACTATATCTCTCCTTTCCCCTTCCTAATGTGAAGTCATTAGCCGCCATTAGGATTGAATTATAACTCTTAAAGGTGGGGTAGGTAATTTTGGAGAAACCGGCTCGAGTGCGCTAGAATTTGGAAATACACAGCCGGAGAAAATCTGCCCCTTCCTCACAGAGCCCCTCCTCCAGGTTCAAGGTTCTTTATTGTCAAACTAACAGAGTAGTTATGTCGTTGAACATCTTAGGTCACAGGCGTCTCCAACAATGCAACACCTCCAACGCACACGAGACCAACGAGGGCACGAGGTAAGTTTGTGCCCCGATGGAAGGCTGACAGGCAGGCAGGCCGTCCAGTTACTTTAGCCGGCTCAGATGATTGGTCGAGCTTTTTACAGCGCCACGGCTTCCACTGATGATATGTTTTAATGGATTTATTGTAAAAGCATTTAATGTATTCATTGCTATCGGGAAGTTAAAGGTGGGGTAGGTACGTTTGAGAAACCGCCTCGAGATCGCTACAATTTGAAAATACACAACCGGAGAAAATCTGCCCCTTCTCCAACACACACAAACGCGCACATGACCAATGAGGGCACGAGATAAGTTTGTGCCCCGATGGAAGGCTGACAGGCAGGTCGGCCATCTTGTACTTTTTACAGTACTACGGCTTCTACAGATGACGTTTTTTTATGGATTTTGTATCAAAGCACTTCAGATATTCATTGCTATCGGGATGTTAAGAGCATTCCATGGAATATAACAAAAAGTGTATCTCGAGCCGGTTTCTCAAACGTACCACACCTTTAACCTCACATTAATTTAATCTAAAAAAAACATCAAAGAATTTCGAATTTCTAAGCTTTCTATTTACATTTGTATTCCTTTTCTTTCATCCTGCTTTATTTCCTCCCCCACATTTGCATTTGTTGGGGTGGACGCCGTCCCGCATTGCCCCACCACCCTCATAGGTGAAGTAATGGTCTGTGTGGAATCTGATTGGCTGCTGAGGAACTTCCTATGATGGGCCGAGCCACAAGAGGCTTAGAGCGGACCCCCACTAGTGTACACACACACACACACACACACACACACACGCGCGCGCACGCGCACACACACACACACACACACACACACACACACACACACACACACACACACACACACACACACACACACACTGATGAAGGAGTCCATTCATGTCCGCTGACAAATGACTACTGAAGCATGAGACTAAAGAGACCACCCCCCCCCCCCCCCCTCTCTCTCTCTCCCTCTCTCTCTCTCCATTATTGACTGTGAGAGAGAATATCACACGGGACGTCCGACGCTATGAAAGGAGCTTTATGTTTATCCGCTCTGATTAAATGCAGAACAATGGAGATTAGGTTTTATCATGAATGTAAAATGCGTGGTTGATGCAGCTCGTGTAACGCAAGGGGGGAGTAACAATAAATGTACAGTAGATAAGTGTCGAAGAGCTTTAAAACAATACAAAGAAGTGGTGAATTAAATAGATTGGAGTGAAATTAAACACCAGATTGTGTTATGTGATGCATGTATATGTTGTGTCTTTTAAATAAGGCTTATAAATAGTGCAAAAATTGCCTCATGTTTCTGTCTATTTGACATTTTTCCGTCTACTTTACCAATGTACAGCAGATTAGGCGGTTACTAAAATCTTTAAATGAGATCAGCTGCACTGGGATTAACAGGAAATGCTGACGCGTGATGCAAAGTGGGGAGGGCAGGCCCGGACTGGCCATCGGGAGGACCGGGAGGTTTCCCGATGGCCTGGCCTGCTAAGTGGCCTGCTGGCCTAAGGATTTTTTTTATGTATGTATTGTGAACGCAACGCTGCGCAAATGTGGGTCTGACTGACTCTGCCTCACAGAGGGTGACTGGCTGTCTACATGATGTGGCCTGCCGACATGGCCACTTCCATACAGATCATACTAATGCCCTCGATTGGTCTCTGTGTGTCATTCAAGCTCGGGAGAGTGTGTGTTACGGCCCGTCTACACTACAGCGTCGACAGCGTCGAAAGCTCCAATCTGCTCCACTCTGCCCATTCACTTTCAATGGGGTGACGTCACGTAGCCGCGCTTTTTCGCCGAACTGAATTGTGGGTAGCAGAGCGAGGCGTCTCAGGCGTCTCAGGCGACAGAAGTTGAACATTGTTCAACTTCTGTCGCCTGAGACGCCGGAGTAGCCAGCGCCAGCCAATCAAATCCCGTTTCCCAAAATCAGCTGACAGCTGAAGCCGTAGCCAATCAAACCGCGTCTAAGCTGGGAGAGATATCCCGCCGTTCATTTCTATATTTCAAAAAAAGTTGGAGGAGAAACTAACTATCGCCGTAGCGAATCACCCGGTTTTGTATGACCAGACCCTCTTCACCTACCGGGATACAAACCGGAGGAACCAGGCATGGAGGGAGGTGGCAGAGACAGTGGGGAAACTGGTAGGTTTTCGCCTGTTTGGGGAGTTTATATATATATTGCTCGCATAAAATCCCCGGGGGTTTTTGCTTTGTATGTCGGGGGCGGGAGATTCATGTGATTGGTTGTTGGTCGTGTTGCTTGAATAAAATCCCCAAGCTCCAGACACGCCCAGCTCCAAGCTATTTTTGGAGCTGTAGTGTGGACGCTCCGTTAGTGTATGTGTGGCGCGAGTGAGATAATGCGCGTGCGCCGGTTACGTATTGTTGTTGTTAGCATCTGGTGCTAGCTAGCTGCGCTAACGGATATAAGGAGCTTTTTCAACAACAAGGTGGAGGAGAGTCCTCTCCTGTCAGACTGAGAGACTGATAACTACAGCTCAGGTGAGGTAAAGGACTCTCTGAGTGATTAGATAGTTAACTTAGTCTAAATTAGCTCAGTGGGTCTCAAACGGTTTGGTCACCATTTATGTAAACACATATTTCCATTTGAGGGGCTAGTGATTAGCAAAATATGCATGAATAATAAAAAATAAAACGTTAACTAGGTGAAAAAAGGCAAGATAAACTATTACAACTTGTTGAGAGCTAAAACTAGTCTTTGCTTCTGCCTCAAAGAGGAGCAGGGGCAGAGGAGGGAGACAGGTGAGGCTGGTTCAGGAGCACAAACACACACAACTATAAATGAACCAAAAACAAATAAATAAACAAGTTTCAATGTTTTTTCATATTGGATATGGTATGTTATTGGTTATGGCCATGTTTTTATAATTATTTAAATGTATACAGTTATGTTTCATATGAGTATAGTCTCTTTATTTCCCCCTGAAAATGCACCAGATTGATGCATTTAAGTCAAACATTTAAAAAAAAAAAATCTTACCGGGGGAGCATGCCCCCGGACCCCCCTATAGGATTTGAGGTCCACCCCCACTTAAAATATGTTCACATAGGTTCCTAAATAGATTTGCAATTTTTTTTAAATAGTAACCCATGTCCATATGTTTATTTTTTGGTAGTATATTTAGAGGGCTATCACTATGGGCAGCAACACTGTAAAAATCGACAAATAGATCCAGCAAAATGGCACAAAAAACTGGTAGTGGCCTGGCTGGGTGTATAATTCCCGGCCTGACTTATTGTCCCAGTCCGGTCCTGGGGGAGGGGGTTCTTTAAATGCAAGATTGGAAACAGTTGAATGTCCCATTTAGAGAAGATTAGCCAAATGCATCTGAATAACTTCCCCTGATGTCCAATTGATGTTGTAATTGAACATGTTGATGTCATAAAAAGCATCTATCATTCATGTGTTTCTTTCTTTCCGTTGTTGGACGAATGCTATGAAGACTTGTTGCTACGTGCAAGATGCTAAAAGCAGGAAGGGACATTTTAAGGGTGTGAGAATAGTTTAAACTAATTATGTCTTATCCTTGACATCAATGCTTAGTCATTTTATATATCTTCCTTTCAGTGTTTTCTAAGCTGGCTATTTTCCATAAAACATCCCCTTTGTCGCTCACTCTGCTCACAGACAGCTGATATGTCTGTGCTGAGTTTATACTCGGGTAATAGCATCACAGCGACTCAGCAAGAAACCCGTCACTCATCACGTTTTGTTCAAATCCAGGCCAGACAAGCCATGGGCATCTTGTCTAACTAACCTTTTAAAAACGAACTAAAACTAACCCTTTAAACACAAAGGATGATCCAGAGTCCAGAAGGAGGGGCTCGCTGCGGACACAGACACGCTGACTGTGCATGTGAGGTGAACAGAAATGCTGCAATGTGTCGCGAGTGCATTCATGCAGCAACCCTTAAAATAGAAGAGACGTTCAAAGGTTTCAGCTGATCGTCTGTGGACGTTTTCGCACGATGATATTTGTAACGGTCAGAAGGCAATCCGCAAACCATGCATTTGAAATGTGCAAAAGGTCTTTCCACGTTTACAAATACTACCACAAATGCGTAAATATGACTTTAAACGTAAACCTTTAACAGTTGTATGTGGAATTGGAATATGTAATTTCACAGGAAGTTATGCATTCATAAAAATGTTTCTGTATTTTGCTGGAAATTACCTTAAAACAACAGAAGCTAAAAGAAAAGACATGCTTGTGGAAACATAAGCAGTTAATAGGGAGTGTGTCGGCCGGCGTCAGCCTTGAACCGCAGTCATTAAGACAATTCCATCTGATCTATCTACGAAAAAGAAAATACTTTGCATTAAGCCCAAGTTAACCACGGAAATGTCATCTATAGACACCGCCAAGTCCAGGCCCGGTTCCAGAACAAAATGACTCAGGGTGCATCTGATTAGAGAGGGTGCAGTGGTAAAGTGCTATTTTTATAAGTGGGGAGTGGACCTAACACCCTCTAGGGGGGTCCTCACCTCCTCTAGGGGGGTCCGGGGGCATGCTCCCCCGGGAAGATTTTTTTTTTTTTTTTTTTTTTTAATATTGAAGTTAAAACCATCAACCTGGTGAACTTTGAGAGCAACATTAAGAGAGCTATGGATCTATGTGCTCTTTGTTTGATGATGCCTTCCCAGTCCCTTATCACATAGCCGAAAAGAGCATGGCGCCAGTTGTTGTAGCCGTAATGTCCCCATGATCTGAACTGTTATTACCTGCAGTAGATGCAGTGTTACTGCTGGCGATAAGGGCTGGTTGTTTTAACCATTTTCTGATGTCCATCATTGACTGCTGTGTAAGCACCTTGCAGATGATGAATGTGCAGCGGCACAGGTCACGCGCACCTGACATAATAACGTTACTTACCGTTTAAATTGACCAAATAAATGCAGCAGACAATGCTATTCAACCACAATTACAATTTATTTTATTTCAACTATATTCTTCTTCTTCTTCTTCTTCTTCTTCTTCTTCTTCTTCTTCTTCTTCTTCTTCTTCTTCTTCTTCTTCTTCTTATTATTACTACTATTGTTAGTAATAGTAGGCAAAATGTAATATTTTTCACTTTTTTTTTTTTTAACTTTTCATTTTTCAAATGAGGGTGCATAACGACTCAACTGACGACCCTTATGCACCCCCGTAGAACCGGGCCTGGCCAAGTTATTCTTACAGAGTTAAAAGCAGACAAAGAAACGTGTCTGCCTCTAAAGTGTGGAGGGGGTTGTAACACTCGAGGGAGCATTAGTTCATGAGAGGTCTTATTAGTTAAGTAATTTAAGAAAATCCACTTAAATCTTTATATTTACTCAGGATCAAGCATTCTCTCCGGGTGGTGTTGACTTGTATTAATGTGGATTAATTAATTGGAAAGACTGCCCCTGTGTGTATTGTCCACAGTATTGCTTACATATCGATACTGACTCCTAATTTAATGTTGAAGTGCACAATTAGTTTTCTAGACTGCATCTCGTTTGATATGAGTCATATGCAAATTACGATTCTGGCAGAGTCAGAAAATATGACTTAATATGACTATTGAGAGAAATACCCGGTGAACCGAAGAGTAAGTGCTTTTATACGGTTAGGTCTGCAACCTAAGTGTATGTATAAAATATATTAATTCCTCCTCTTGTTGTGAGGTCACTCGCGGCCATTAGGGCTCAAGTGAGCTTCAAAACTGCAGGAATGACATCAATTAGACGAGACACTAATTATATTGGAACTCAAGAGAGGGACGGAGTTTCAAACTTGAAGATGTTAAAAGGGATTAGGCAAACTCAAGTCTAAAAGTTAATGGTTTAAAAAAACACACACACACACACACACACTCAGATTCCAGCTCCACAGGAGGGGCAGTTGCTATAATGTCCTGACAGTAATCCTCAGATTAATTTACTGTGAGGCACACACACACACACACACACACACACACACACACACACACACACACACACACACACACACACACACACACACACACACACACACACACACACACACACACACACACACACACACACACACACACACACACACACACACACACTTCATTTTGAAGAGGTGAAAGTGTCATACCAGGAGAATCCACCCCAAGACGACTGTCTGCACATCAGCTACTCTCCCAGTGTCACCTTGTTATCTTGAGGAGGTCTTTGTTTTTCTGGCATCCCTCAACAGTTTAGGAAGAATCCAAAAACTCTGAGACGTCTTGATGAATTGAAATACATCTGAGACACGTTGAACAACAGCAACATTGTATAAAACATGTTTAATAACTCTGATAGTCTCTAGACGTATGCTTACTCTTTCACAAACAAATGCATTTTCGCTTTCACAGTGAAGTTCTCAGATTTTGTATTAGATGTTATATCATTAACGTGTGCTTTCCTCTTTATTTAACGTACAAATGTCACTTTTATCCGCACTGTGTCTTTGCTAAAACATTGTAAACATCCCTGAATACATTCACATTATTAAAACTAATCATAAACAGGTGATATCTTTAAATATACTTTTCAGTCTGTGATACCACATATAAAAGTGTTGGTAACTTAAATGGAGTTTGGTGGAGCGGTGACCTCAGAGATGGATTCAGAGGAGCTTAACTGTCGTTTCCGTGGAGATGGGAGTCCTCTCCATCGCCATGCCCACCAGAGACTCCGTCGCCCCGGCTACGAGCTGTCAAGCTTTCAGTGTGGAATAATAACCGCATGGGGGCACATGAGGAGAGAGACTTCACAAACAGGCGAGAGATTCACTGCCGCAGGAACTTTCTAAACTCGGTCGCTTTTCTTTCTGAAGTTTAAAGAAGAACAACAACCTACGGAGAAGCAGCGTTACCTTACATTCCTGAGAAGGGTTCCTGGCATGACTTACGGTGAAAGGAGAACAACAAACAGAGAAACTAAGTCTCTTTTCTCCATCTGAAGAATTGAAAAACAACAACTTCTAAAGATCTAACTTAAAAGTAAAAACGTGAAGAAATAAAAATAAAAATATTGAAGTGTAAGGATGTAGTTGAATCCAATAAGCTTCAAATCATGTGCAGAACAAATATATATATCCAAATGTTTCAAATTATTCAAGATTATGGATGATTGTAGTGTTTTAGCTTTTTAGTGTTTGTTTCATCCTGTTAGAAATGTCCATGTGATTTTATGTAATAGTGTGCATGCCACTATTAAATACAAGTCTACTCTATTAGTTTTCCTTTTATCTTTATTTCTTTTTTTTTTACTTTTTCTTATTGAGTCAGGCACAATGAGTTTATATGTATACAGTCAATATTTGTATTTATTTTTCCCCTTTCCCTCCCTCCCGGTCCTAGCTAGTAAAATAAATAACTAACTAAATAAATAAGATAGATACCTGTATAGGTAAAAGTAAAGTAATATAGAAGATAATATTAAAAGAAAATGTATAGATAAGGGAATAAAGAATAGTAACAGTAATACTTGTACCCATATACTCATATGTACTAAAATATGATTATTAAATGTGGAAAAGGGGTTTATGTTTTCTTGGGATTCCCCAGAACAATTTGTAAATATGTTTGGGCTGGGAACCCTTTAACTATAACGTAACTTTACTCCGAATTATAGGGTTTTGAATATATATTGTTATCCCATTATTTACAAGAAATGCAGTGAAGTCTTAAAAATTTAAAATACATTGTTTTATTTCGTGTAAATGTGTTTTCCTGCTTTGATTTAAACTAGACTGAGTCGGCTGTCATTCGGATCATTTCTATTGCAGGCCAGCTTCTGGTGACTTTAGTCGATGCATTTTATAAAAAAAACAGCTTTTCACTGGAGCTTTAAGAGACGTGTAATGAACAATAGGAGGGGGACAAAAGAGCTGGAGGGGGGGAGGGGAGGCTTTAGTTGGTGGCTGAGAAACGAGAGGACTTTCTGGAAGGTTTGAACAGGAGGAGAATGGGATGGCGGCGCTGAAGAGAGAGGGTCAGTTGAGGTTAGTTTGCTGAGAAAAGAGAGAAGCTGTTCAGCGTTTGTTTACTGTGACTTTCTGCCTAGCAACAGCGCTGAGGTTAAGCTCTGAAACAGAACGGCCGTAAACACAGTGTTGCAATAAAGATCTTTATTAAGTAGAAAAAATAACATTTAAAATCAATAACCTCTCTGTGATCTGTCCTTCACTCATGTTTCATTGTTTATATAAAAGCATGTAAGGTAGATATATGTTGACACAATGCAAACAGTGCATTATAGCCGTTTCACGATTCAAGTACAAACATATAAAAGTAATTGTGACCTCTGAGACAAATTCCTTACAAATCGTACATTTGAATCGACGTTCCTTTAAAGTGATCTCCTTTAAAGAAAGGTGATACGCAGGAGAGTTAGAGGACATAATGTTTAAGGTTGCAACCATGATCAGGATATCTATAAAACCTTTTTACATTATATCTGTGTATTTCCACTATATTTAACTGGTTATTCAGATGGATGTATTCCAAAGTGAAAAAGACTGAAGATACTATGTGCGATCAAATGAAATCTAGCAGCTGCTGCAGTTCATGGTATCAGTTAAAAAAAGTAAAAATCAAAAATTAAATGAGTCTTCTTTTCTCTAGTAAGATGAATTTTGATATAAATCAATCTATTTGTAATATGTCAGTTAATGTTCTCTGTATTACATACCTTATTTATTGTGTAATTCAGCCATTTATAATCTGGATTGCTTTGATACCAGAAGGTAAATTGCATGTTTAATAACAAAAAAGAACCAATTCTACGTCCCATTCATTATTCCAGAAAGTTAAAAATAGTTTTTTCAAAACTCAACAATTCCTCAGATAAATCCCTCCTTAACCGAAGAATGAGGAAACAGAGCAAATGTTCATCTCGATGCCATTTGGAAAACTTTGGATGCCTGAACAGTAAGAAAAGAAACTGCAAATTGTAGGATGGATTTTTGGTAACAGCAAAGCCAGTTGGAGGCTGGAACTGCTACTACTGCTGCTACGACTACCGCTGCTACTACTGCTGCTACGACTACCGCTGCTACTACTGCTGCTACTACTACTGCTGCTACTACTACTGCTGCTACGACTACTGCTACTACGACTACTGCTACTGCTGCTACTACTACTATTACTACTGCTACTGCTGCTACTACTACTATTACTACTACTGCTGCTGCTGCTACTATTACTACTACTGCTACGACTACTGCTGCTGCTACTACTACTATTACTACTGCTGCTACTACTGCTACTACGGCTACTGCTGCTGCTACTACTACTATTACTACTGCTGCTACTACTGCTACTGCTGCTACTGCTGCTGCTACTACTACTGCTACTGCGACTACTGCTGCTGCTACTACTACTGCTGCTATTACTACTGCTGCTACGACTACTGCTGCAGCTGCTACTACTACTACTGCTACTACTGCTACTACTTCGGCTGCTACTACTACTACTACGACTACTGCTGCTACGTCTACTGCTGCTACTGCTGCTACTGCTACTACTGCTACTACTGCTGCTACTACTGCTGCTACTGCTACTACTGCTACTGCTACTACTACTACGACTACTGCTGCTACTACTACTACTGCTGCTGCTACGACTACTGCTGCTACGGCTACTGCTACTACTACTACGGCTACTGCTGCTGCTACTACTGCAGCTGCTACTACTGCTGCTACGACTACTGCTACTGCTGCTGCTACTACTGCTGCTACGACTACTGCTGCGACTGCTGCTACTGCTACTACTTCGGCTGCTACTACTACTACTACGACTACTGCTGCTACGACTACTGCTACTACTGCTGCTACTACTGCTACGCCTACTACTGCTACTACTTCGGCTGCTACTACTACTACGACTACTGCTACTACTGCTGCTACGACTACTGCTGCTGCTGCTACGACTACTGCTGCTACTGCTACTACTTCGGCTGCTACTACTACTACTACGACTACTGCTGCTACTGCTGCTACTGCTGCTGCTACTGCTACTACTGCTACGACTACTGCTGCTGCTGCTGCTACGACTACTGCTGCTACTACTACGACTACTGCTGCTGCTGCTGCTACGACTACTGCTGCTGCTACTGCTACTACTTCGGCTGCTACTACTACTACTACTGCTGCTACGACTACTGCTACTACTGCTGCTACTACTGCTGCAACTGCTGCTACGACTACTACTGCTACTACTGCTACTACTTCGGCTGCTACTACTACTACTTCGGCTGCTACTACTACTACTACTGCTGCTACTGCTACTACTGCTGCTGCTACTGCTGCTGCTGCTACTACTACTACGACTACTGCTGCTGCTGCTACGACTACTGCTGCTACTACTGCTACTGCTGCTACGACTACTGCTACTGCTGCTGCTGCTACTACTGCTGCTACTGCTGCTGCTACGACTACCGCTACTGCTGCTGCTACTACTGCTGCAGCTGCTACTACTACGGCTACTACTACTACCAGGGATGCAAACTCATCAGGTATGAAAAAGGTGACAAGCATCCGAGCCCCCCGACCCCACGGAATATCGGCTTTAAAATGAGGAACAGAGGATTGTCGCAGTCAGAACAACTAAAGCAGCAGTTAATAACAGAAATGCCAAATAGTCACATCTAATAGAAATATATAAAAGCATTTATTTTAATTGTGTAGCAGTCAGTTTATAATTTTGGCAGCACTGTTGATCATTTTGAAAATGTATTTTCATGCCTCTGTGCAAGGCTGAGTCTTTCTATCTGTATAGCCACTGGTGTAACTAAGTTCATAAACTCAACAACTACTATACGTGGGTACAATTTTGAGATACTTGTACTTTATTTAAGTATTTCAATGTTTTGCTACTTTGTTCTTCTTCTCCACTACAGTTCAGAGGTAAATGGTGTACTTTTACTCCACTACATGTATTTAATACCTTTAGTTACTCTACAGATCTGGATGAATGATGTGAAATATAACCAAGTGTTAAATCAGACTTTAGTTCCACCTGGAATAAATCCACCAGCTACCCTGCAGTCTACCAAGCCATTCAAACTAGCTTCACCTTCACCAGCTTTGACAACACTTTCATGATCAATCATTATAAAACATATCATATATATTATTCTGAAATGGACCAATCGGAACGACGACTACTTTTACTGTCGCTACTTTCACTATAGTTTGATGAGAATACTTTTCTACTTTTACTTGAGGAACATTTTGAATGCAGGACTTTTACTGTAACAGAGTATTCCTACACTCTGGTACTTCTACTTTTACTCAAGCACAAGATCTGATTCTGAGTACTTCTACTTTTACTCAAGTACAAGACCTGAGTACTTCTACTTTTACTCAAGTACAAGATCTGAGTACTTCTACTTTTACTGTCGCTACTTTTAACTATATTTTGATGATAATACTTTTGTACTTTTATTTGAGGAACATTTTGATTGCAGGATTGTTCCTACACTCTGGTACTTCTACTTTGACTCAAACCTGAGTACTTTAACTTTTACTCAAGTACAATATTTGAGTACTTCTACTTTTACTAAAGTACAAGATCTGAGTACTTCTACTTTTAATCAAGTACAAGATCTGAGTACTTCTACTTTTACTCAAGAACAAGATCTATACTTATACCACCTCTGTTTATAGCCTATGAAAACAACTAGGGGAGAGTGGGGTAAGTTGAGCCATTTGTTAGTCATGCTGTCCTCTAAGCAAGGAGAAATGACACACAGTAAAAATGAAAACGCACACCAATAGTTCAGGATGTCTCCTATCAATGCAATGATAATAATTCATATTTGATCAAGGGCAGTGAAAATATTACTTCTTTAAAAAAAAAGTATTGTGGCTCAACTTGCCCCAGTGTAGGGGTACGTTGATCCAGGTCAGGGGGTAAATTGAACTACTGTTCAAACCTGGGCATACCTGTTCAAACCTGGGCATACCTACAACAAATCTTGAAGGTAACTATAAACAACAAACCAAATACAAGCTTAGTTTTTCAAATATTTTTAATATACATTTCGATTGAATTGATTGATTTTTTTTAACATGTTAAAAGGAAAAGCAATCATAAAAATGGTGATACCATTTCATACATCTTACCAATCAAACACAGGGTAAATTCAACTTTAAACGTAGCCTACAATGAGCTCTTATTTTCAACTTGGCTTACTTTCATTCATTTCTCCACTGGCTCAACTTACCTCAACTCAACTTACCCCAAGGCCCATGGTTTACTTTACCCCATAGCCACCATTTTAGAATCTTTAGCTTAATGATTCACATGGTTTAATACGCTGCCAACACATCAACATATACAGTGTGTTTAAACCTGGATACTTTTTATTTGACATGACAGCCGATATAGCTGACATCTAGAAAATGTACTTGACAAGCAAAACACTTTTTTGTAAAAATGTTTACTTACCAGACCACAATGAGCATCTCTCTTTCACAGGCAAGGAGAACTGGGTGGAGCTTGCATAACTTGATTACAACTATAAGGCGTTGCCTGGTTACAGGGGGTGGTTCAACTTACCCACTGGCTCAACTTAACCCCTTCTCCCCTATTAGAAAACGAAGGCTAAAGCTAACGTTAGCAGATAGTGAGAATGTATGCTAGTTAGTTTGCTCAACGATAATATTGCGACAGAAACACTTTTCAGTTCACATCACGCTCTGCGCTCCGACAGGGAGCTCTGCTCTGAACACCTGAACGGCCCGTTCTAACAGCTGTTCACCAGCGGTGCAGTCTGTGCCACAGTGACTCCGGACCACACCGGTAATATTAACGAACGCACCCGTAGGTAATGTAGCTGCTGAAGCTAGACCATCTTCGCGGCCGCAGATTACTCCGGTCTCAGACCCCCCCCCCCCATACCCCAAAAACATTTTTATTGCAGATCTACATGAGTCACACACACGACCTATTTTGGATTCCAAACAGAGAATTTCGCCGAAAGGTGACAAGTTTGCATCCCTGTGCTACTGCTACTACTGCTACTGCTACAGGTATGACATTTTTTTGGTAACAGCGAAGCCAGTTTAAGGCCCTTTTCTTGATTCCTGCAGAGTAACAAATATAAAAAAGTGGCCCCTGTGTTGAATCCCTCCCCTTAGATCTTCCTCCCTGCTACCATCCTCCCTTTTGATTTGATTTATTTCAAATGCGTAAAACAAAATAATAATGAAATGAAACATGAGAATGATGATATTGTACAAACTTAAGCAGAAGCAAATGATATATAAACAAATGAACTACCTAATTACACATCCGAAAAGGGGTGGGAAGAAGTTTACACTTATTTAATCCCACCCCTTCTCCCAAAAACTAAATTATTAACAATATATATTTGTTTTCTTTTAACAAAATGTACCTCTAAATGTCTCCTTTCTCCACACATCTAAATCAATATATGTCTTAATGTTCTCTGTATTAAATACCTTATTAGTCGTGTAATCGGGCAGTTTATAATCTGGATAGCTTTGATACCCGAAGGCCCTTCTCATGAGAAATATTTAAAAAGTGGCCCCTGAGATGAATCCCTCCTCTTCCTCCCTTCTCCACACATCTGGAGTATGCCAGCTGGTCCAGGTAGAGCATGGCACACACCTGGCTGGTCTTACACGCCCCCCCGCAGGTGACGCTGCTGTCGTAGTCCACCATGTAGTGTTTGAAGTACGAATCGAAGGCTGTGCTCTGCTCCACGAAGCTCAGACCCAGCTTCAGAAGGCTGAGCGGCTTCAGGTCGGCCAATCCGAACGCCTCCCTCAGGACGTACTCCCGCCTCCACGCAGCACTTTGTCTCTCGTTGGCCTCCGTCAGATTCAGAAAGTACTGCCAGATGTCCTTCACAGGGAGAAAAGAGCCGAAAGAAGGGAGAGGGGGAGAAAGAGACATTTTGAACAACAACAACAGTTATTGTGAGCTGATTGACAGCGTGGTGAATCATCAAAGAGACTTTTCTCTTTGGTTAGTTAAGTAAGTATTTCAAAGAAGGACATTTGAATTTGGACCTGAATATTGTTTGTGAACTCAGAATTTCTTTTTAGAATAAGGTCAAACAAGGTTTCATTGCGTTATAAAAGAATAAAGGATAACTCTAAAGCCCTTTACCAAAGTGTTACTGTATTGTTTAATTAGTGTAACCTTTTTTCCAACAAAAAAGCAGGTTTTTTAACATGGGAAAAGCAACCAACAATAGTTACCTATGGCTTTTGTGTTGTTTTCTGTTAGTGTATTGCAGGTTGAGTAAAGAGTTAAGAGTGCATGTTGCAGTTCAGACATCTTTGGTTGGACCTGAACCCCTGTACCCCGGAGCTCCTCACCTGCATGGAGAAGTCCTCGGTGTCGTACAGGTACATGCGGAGAGCTGGGTTGTTGGAGTACGGCTGCAAAAGACTTTTGATTGGCGTGACGGCCGGAGAGACAAACAGAGAATTCACCGGTTTACCTGCAGGGCGAGAAAACACGCATCACAGGATTCAGCTGTTTTAACACTGAAGTGTCCTGGATCCCTTTTGACTTCCTTTTAAGAAGTCGGCAGCAATTTAAATATGTTCGTCTTGCATCGTACAGTTGGATGCTTACGGCAGGAACAAGTGACTATTCTACAGCCTGGACAATTCTGGAAGAGTTAATATATGTACACTTAGCAGACTTTTATTGCAAAAAGCCGATGTTTCGAGTAGTTTCAGTCAGATTTTTGAAACATATACGACTAAATGTGCTTAGGTGGAGGTCAATTATCAATATTAATAATCAAATGCAACCGTTTTATTTTTTAATTCATCAAAAATATCAACTTTTAAATCTTCCATTTAAAGTGATGTTTAAAACTCAGTTAATGGGGCTCATTCACTGGAGCTTCCACAATCAACTTAATTTCAACTTTTAATATCTCTCTCTCTCTCACTCTCTCTCTCTCTCTCTCTCTCTCTCTCACTCTCTCTCTCTCTCTCTCTCTCTCACTCTCTCTCTCTCTCTCTCTCTCTCTCTCACTCTCTCTCACTCTCACTCTCTCTCACTCTCTCTCACTCTCTCTCTCTCTCTCTCTCTCACTGATCTAGTAATGAGTGACCCGACAGTGAAGAATAAATATATGTATAACTAGTTTAGTTCCAGAGGTAGATAAATAGCTGAGTGTGTCAGGTCTAACTCTTGTGTGTTTCTCCGCTCACCGGTCCGTCACCGCGGGCGGAGCTGCAGGATTTCTGCTTCACGTTGCATTCCGCTATTTTACTGTCTTTTTCGGACACCTTAAAAGGATGCCAGACCGGTGAAGCCATTCTGGCGAGCTTGTTTTGCCGCACACAGAGAAAAGTGTCATGTATTTTACGTCATGTGATCGGCATGTTTAGAGAGCACCGATCGATCGGTAGAGAGCGAGTATCGGCCGATCTCGATCCCTACTTTTGGTACTTCAGAGTCAAATCAAGATAATGTTTTGATTTGATTTGATTTATTTCAAATGTGTAAAACAATAATATAAAAATGTAACATGAGAATTATTATACAATACAAAATTAAGCAGTGTCAAATTGATATACAAAAATATTACTGATTCTAAATTATGTATAAACAAATAATCGACTTAATTACAAAGTTTATACTTATTTAATCCCACCCCTTCTCCCAAACACTAAATTATTAACATAATAAACTGTAAATAAACAAACAAATAAATAACAGAGGTAAATGATATTCAAGAAAAGATAAAATAACAAACCAAATAAACAAATGAACTGCAAACAATGACTCACCTTGTTGGTCCAGCAGCACCATGATGCTGTCCCGGTGTGTGTGTCCGTAGAAATGTCCCGCGATGACATCACTGTGCTTCCTGAAGATGGAGACCAGCCGCTCGTTGTGTTTCTCTCTCACCGCCGTGGTGTGTCTGGCCGAGGGGAGGTAACCCACCGGCACATGAGCGATGATGAACACCTGAAGCGACAAGAAGACACACACATTTAATCACAAGACTTAAAGGGGACCTATCGTGCAAAATGCACTTTGTGATGTCTCTTCTACATCAACATGTGTCCCCTCTTCTTCATGTCTCCTCTACATCAACATGTGTCCCCTCTTCTTCATGTCTCTTCTACATCAACACGTGTCCCCTCTTCTTCATGTCTCTTCTACATCAACACGTGTCCCCTCTTCTCCATGTCTCTTCTACATCAACACGTGTCCCCTCTTCTCCATGTCTCTTCTACATCAACACGTGTCTCCTCTTCTTCATGTCTCTTCTACATCAACATGTGTCCCCTCTTCTTCATGTCTCTTCTACATCAACACGTGTCCCCTCTTCTCCATGTCTCTTCTACATCAACATGTGTCTCCTCTTCTTCATGTCTCTTCTACATCAACATGTGTCCCCTCTTCTTCACGTCTCTTCTACATCAACATGTGTCCCCTCTTCTTCATGTCTCTTCTACATCAACATGTGTCCCCTCTTCTCCATGTCTCTTCTCCATCAACATGTGTCCCCTCTTCTCCATGTCTCTTCTACATCAACATGTGTCCCCTCTTCTTCATGTCTCTTCTACATTTATGATGTCATAACGATGTGTTGTCTTGAGTAACCATTAGCCAATCAGCAACAAGGTAACCCCCCCCCCCCCCTTATCACCTGAACCTCCTCTAGAGCTCCATTGAGTTCTTTGTAACCAAATCTCTCTCAGAGGGGCGTGGGGAGGGGCTCCTTATTTTCATCTGAAGTAACAGACAGAGAATCAGCACTTTGGAAACAGGGCTGAAACAGAGGGGATTATGGGTAATGCTGCAATGATCTGTTTGGTGTTTGGACAGTATAATAGGAGCCCTTTAAAGTGGACACAGGGTTCAAGATGTAAAGACAGACAGACATCAAACCTTCTCCAGACTCCGAGCAGCTTTCTGCAGAGTCTTCTCGAGCCACTGGAACTGTCCTGCAGGGTCCGTCATGTTTTCCGTCACTTTATTAGGACCGTAGTAGAGGATGGTGTTCAGACTGACGACCCGCAGACCAGGCTTCACCAGCTGGGAGTAAAACCCTCCTGAAGGACGGGGACAAACCCAGAAAATAAAACCTGACAAAAGACAGTTCTTGTGAGCGGATCGACAGCGTGATGAGACTTTACATTTGGTTAAAGTTAAGTAGGTATTTCAAAGCGGGACATTTAAAAATTGGACCTGTATATGTTTTCTATATGTTTGCAAACTCAAACTTGCTTTACAAAATAATATGGTTTCATTTAGATATATAAAAAGGATCAGACTACTGCTAACTAAAACGTCTATGTAATTGTTTAATCTCTCTACATATGCATATGTGCAGGTTTTTAACGAAGGAAAACCCGCTAAAAATTATGCCTTTCTATGTTTTGGGTGTGTCATGTCGGGTTAGTAAACTTCTTTTTCTTTTTAATACGTTAATTATTTAATCTCCATTTCAAACTGTCGAACAAGATTTGGGAATAGTTGGAGTAAATAGAGTTTTGAATTCTGGGAAAGAGGGTTAGATACATGGATTGAAACCATGTTGTGTGTGTGTGTGTGTGTGTGTGTGTGTGTGTGTGTGTGTGTGTGTGTGTGTGGTGTGTGTGTGTGTGTGTGTGTGTGTGTGTGTGTGTGTGTGTGTGTGTGTGTGTGTGTGTGTGTGTGTGTGTGTGTGTGTGTGTGTGTGTGTGTGTGTGTGTATTAAAGAAGACCTGTCACCCTGAGAGAGAGTGAGCAGAGCTTCATTCTGCAGCCACGGCCTCCACAGCTCGGCAGCAGCTCGGTACACGGCGTTAGTGGAGGTCGGCATCTGGTCCTAAAACCACCACGCACAGAAAGAGGTCAATGTACACGCTTTGCAGCAGATCATTACATGTCTTCACCTGCCGAGACACTCCGCATGTGCATCAGCATTTAAGATAAGATGAACTTTATTTGGGAAATATGTGCGTTGCATAAAAGACAAGGCATTGGACATAAGAGAAATTAAAAAGGGTAGAAATAAACAATTCTAAAAAGTAAACATCTAAAAATAGAAATAAAACCGCATTAAAAAAGTAGAACATACATGTTGAAATACCAATTGGCAGGAAACAATATATAAAAGTAGGATATTATATTTATATGTTATGCCAATAAATATATATATAATGCTTTCCTAAAATGCAATATTTTTTAACATTTTCTAAATCAAGAATCAGATATTAAAGGGGACCTAACATGCAAAATGCACTTGTGTACGTCTTTTATACATGAACATGTGTCCCCGGTGTTCCAGGGAACTCACCAAGTGTCAAAAACACAACCCTCTCTTTTCCTCCGTACCCAAATCTCTTAAAAAGGGGCTGCAACGGATCTGATACAGACTGATCCAGATTTGAACACTTCTCTGACGTCACAGAAGTGGCGCTACGGCTATTGGGCCAACTCCACCAATCAGGAGGAGACAGCCACGGACATTGCCGTTCGAAAGCGCTGGAGACGCTGTAGTACGTATGCCAGGCCTGTAGGTGGTGCTGTTCACGCAGAATCAGCCCGGGCAAAGACCGTGTTAAATTGAGCGAAATGAGGAATGGCTAAAATGCATGATCCGTTTGGTATTTTGAAAAATAAAAAGTATAAATTTGCCTTATATAGGTATGGTCCTACACTATATTATTCAAATATAGCATGATAGGTCCACTTTAAGTTTTGACTGATATCAATTCGCAAATATTAAATAAGATGGAAATAAGATGTCGAAAAGAACACTCAGATATAGATTACATGCCTTAAAATGCTCAAATTTGAAGATATGTTCATTTAATTTCACAACAAAAAGGCATAAAACAAATTGATTAAGTGACTGAGTATTAGAAAAGCCTTCCGCCTTCCTCCTTCACTCCAATTCTGTAACATAATGGTGGAACTGAGTAAAAAGTGATAACGGGGTAACACTTTAGGCTAAACTCATACTGTATGATGCTATATCCATATACACATCCTCCTTTTTAACATTGCGTGCCGTAAGAAGATCTTAAATCTAAGTTACCTTAGATTTAGATGTATCGAATACATCATATTCCAATTACTTGTATATAGACTGTCCTTGCACTATTCTATTTTATTTGTATTTACTTTACTTGCACTATTTTATCTGTTGTATTGTGTTGCGCTGTTGGAGGAGCCTGTGACCTAATATTTTAATCGACATATCTTCACTGTACCTATGTAAAAATGACAAAAAATGTCTTGAAACTTGAATATAGGCACATTTCCACTACAGGGTTTTAGCGTGGCTCGGCTCGCTCTTTAATGCTTTTCCACTAGGGGTAATACCGTCTCACTGGTACTTCTTTAGAACCACCTCAGTCTTGGTTCCAAGCGAGCTGAAAATATGCTTAGCTAGTGACGTAAAACACTGCAGACCACTGATTGGTCAGAGAGAATTGTCACAATTATTGCGCGAGACAGTCCCCAAGCGTCGCATAAGCACCATTTTCAAAACAGACCGTCAGCAAGTATTTCTAATTTCAACAACGTACGAGGTACAGACGTTCCTCCAGTGTAGAGAAAAGAAAAAAAAGCTGAAGAGTCAGACCGTCAAGGAACACAATGGCCGGAGTGGTTCCAGTAGGAAAACATGCCTACACTGCGCGGTTACTATAGTTACTACCCACGTGACAAACTGTAATGGAAATGCAGCTTAAAGTGAGCCGAGCAAAAGGTGAACCGAGCCGCGCTAAAACCTGAAGTCGAAATGCGGCTAAAGATACCTGCGGCCAGTAGTCGTGGTTTCCCAGCGCGGGGTAGACGGCGATGTTGGGGAAGTGTTGTCTGATCGTCTCCGTCATGTTCTCGATCACCTGGACCACCAGGTCTGTGGAGAGCTCGCCTGCAGGGACGTGAGGGGGACTGTCTCTGGGGGACAGGAGGGACACATATCGATTATTATTTATTTATTAACACTATAAGCCACCAGAATAAGAGAGAGATTTATTTGAATTGACAAGAATACCAAATTCTTATTATTTGTATAAACTGACCACATGTTGGGAATATAGGATGAAAATACATTACAATATATACAGATCAATAACATTTAGACTGATAGAAATAAAGTATAATATACGGATTCAGGTGCTTTCAAGACTGATATGTCTGTGTTGAGAAAACCCTGATTTCTCGACACATATTGCAGATATATCATGATCCCACAGCGCAGTGCATTTCCTACTCAAGTGAAAAGGCAAAGTCATGCGACAGAGCTCAATAACAAAGGAATGAAGCAAAAAAATCTGTCTGCACCGTAGCTTAAACTGGCAAAGACCCCCTGGGGGGAAGGATTAAGTGTTTTCTTAAGTATGTTAATAAGCCTTTATAAATTCCTGGATTTCAGTGTGTCCGGTGCCTTGCTCAAGGGCACCACGGCAGGACAGGAGGTGAACTGGGACCTCTCAAAGTAGCAGTCCACACTCCATATTTTAGGTCTGGTCGGGGACTTGAACCGGCGGCCCTACGGCTCCCAGTCCAAGCAACTACTGACTGAGCCACTGCCGGACAACACATGCACATTTATTGGCTAGCGCTCCAACACATTGTACATGATAGGCTAAGGGGCGGGACATCACTAAGCGGTTGACCAATCAGAACAGAGCCGGCCAGCTAACCAATCAGAGCAGACTGGGCTCTGGTTTCAGACAGAGGGTGAAAAGAGGTGCTGCAGCACAGACAGTATGAGACAAGTAAAGAGCTTTTTGAACATTAAAGCACGGAGACATGTAGAGACACTACATACTAATATACACCTGAACATCAGCAGGAGAGGACTCTTTAAAGTAGAGACACTACATACTGATAAACACCTGAACATCAGCAGGAGAGGACTCTTTAAAGTAGAGACACTACAAACTGATATACACCTGAACATCAGCAGGAGAGGACTCTTTAAAGTAGAGACACTACATACTGATATACACCTGAACATCAGCAGGAGAGGACTCTTTAAAGTAGAGACACTACATACTGATATACACCTGAACATCAGCAGGAGAGGACTCTTTAAAGTAGAGACACTACATACTGATATACACCTGAACATCAGCAGGAGAGGACTCTTTAAAGTAGAGACACTACATACTGATATACACCTGAACATCAGCAGGAGAGGACTCTTTAAAGTAGAGACACTACATACTGATATACACCTGAACATCAGCAGGAGAGCACTCTTTAAAGTAGAGACACTACATACTGATATACACCTGAACATCAGCAGGAGAGGACTCTTTAAAGTAGAGACACTACAAACTGATATACACCTGAACATCAGCAGGAGAGGACTCTTTAAAGTAGAGACACTACATACTGATATACACCTGAACATCAGCAGGAGAGGACTCTTTAAAGTAGAGACACTACATACTCATATACACCTGAACATCAGCAGGAGAGGACTCTTTAAAGTAGAGACACTACATACCGATATACACCTGAACATCAGCAGGAGAGGACTCTTCAAAGTAGAGACACTACATACCGATATACACCTGAACATCAGCAGGAGAGGACTCTTTAAAGTAGAGACACTACATACTGATATACACCTGAACATCAGCAGGAGAGGACTCTTTAAAGTAGAGACACTACATACTGATATACACCTGAACATCAGCAGGAGAGGACTCTTTAAAGTAGAGACACTACATACTGATATACACCTGAACATCAGCAGGAGAGGACTCTTTAAAGTAGAGACACTACATACTGATATACACCTGAACATCAGCAGGAGAGGACTCTTTAAAGTAGAGACACTACATACTGATATACACCTGAACATCAGCAGGAGAGGACTCTTTAAAGTAGAGACACTACATACTGATATACACCTGAACATCAGCAGGAGAGCACTCTTTAAAGTAGAGACACTACATACTGATATACACCTGAACATCAGCAGGAGAGGACTCTTTAAAGTAGAGACACTACAAACTGATATACACCTGAACATCAGCAGGAGAGGACTCTTTAAAGTAGAGACACTACATACTGATATACACCTGAACATCAGCAGGAGAGGACTCTTTAAAGTAGAGACACTACATACTCATATACACCTGAACATCAGCAGGAGAGGACTCTTTAAAGTAGAGACACTACATACCGATATACACCTGAACATCAGCAGGAGAGGACTCTTCAAAGTAGAGACACTACATACCGATATACACCTGAACATCAGCAGGAGAGGACTCTTTAAAGTAGAGACACTACATACTGATATACACCTGAACATCAGCAGGAGAGGACTCTTTAAAGTAGAGACACTACATACTGATATACACCTGAACATCAGCAGGAGAGGACTCTTTAAAGTAGAGACACTACATACTGATATACACCTGAACATCAGCAGGAGAGGACTCTTTAAAGTAGAGACACTACATACTGATATACACCTGAACATCAGCAGGAGAGGACTCTTTAAAGTAGAGACACTACATACTGATATACACCTGAACATCAGCAGGAGAGGACTCTTTAAAGTAGAGACACTACATACTGATATACACCTGAACATCAGCAGGAGAGGACTCTTTAAAGTAGAGACACCACATTCTGATATACACCTGAACATCAGCAGGAGAGGACTCTTTAAAGTAGAGACACTACATACTGATATACACCTGAACATCAGCAGGAGAGGACTCTTTAAAGTAGAGACACTACATACTGATATACACCTGAACATCAGCAGGAGAGGACTCTTTAAAGTAGAGACACTACATACTGATATACACTTGAACATCAGCAGGGGAGGACTCTTTAAAGTAGAGACACCACATTCTGATATACACCTGAACATCAGCAGGAGAGGACTCTTTAAAGTAGAGACACTACATACTGATATACACCTGAACATCAGCAGGAGAGGACTCTTTAAAGGTCATTCGAGTTTATGTGAAAAAAAGGCCAAAAGCGATGGCTACAAAAAAACAGGAAGTCAAAAACATCCATAGTGACTTCCCTTTATAGAAACTTCCTCATTCTTTAAAAAGCTCAAAGTGGTTTGACATTTTGAACACATCACACACTGAGCTGTGAGAAAAAACGATGTGAAACTGCTGCAAAACCACAGCTCTAGTTTCTATGAAGTGTGCTCATTTTCACACAACAAAGCGTTCAGCCCCAGTTTTAGTCAAGAAAGCATGAAAAAGTCATATTTCTCGAAGAACAAGAAGGAGAGGAGACATGAAATAGCTATTAAATCTTCAGAAGATGGCGCCGGTGATGATGGCTGCCGTGTCTTTTGCTGCTCTCCAACTCTGCATATTCTATTGACATGTTTAGACTTTTTGCCACCAAAACTATGTAAGAATATGGTCATCATTATCTGACTGAAGAATTCAATGTTTTATTGTAGTCATAAACTAAATTATATTGGTGTGCCAATCTACTTACTTATATAAATCTACTCATTTATATAAATAGTTATCGCTGAAATAAACCATATTTAATTTTGTCTTAATATACATTATTTAATTTAATATTCTGTTCTTGTATCATATACTTGTTATATTGTATATTATTATATATGTTGCATTGTTGGAGGAGCTCAGGTCAGAAGAGTTTCATTGCCATTTCTACCCTGTAGCTTACGTGCATATGCCAATAACACCTGTGAATCTTGAATCTGAATCCTCATATACCTCATTCACACCAACGCAACTCCGGTTCAAGCTCCGTGCTAGAGCTTTTCAGGTTCAGAACCGGTTCTTCGGTTTAGCTCCGGCTCTTTTCACACCGCCCAGAGTCCGACTGGTGCTGCGTCATCGTTTGCGTCATGACGTAACCGTTTGCTTCATAAAGCCAAACCGCGCGGAAACCCCTCACAGCTCACACCGACAACAACAACAACAACAACAATGGCCGATTGTGCTCCAGCTTCCTCTGTACCTCTTCGGAAGACCAGATTCTCAGTAGGTAGCTGGTCTCTTCAGTGGACCGCTGCTGCTTGTTAAGTTTCTCCATCGTTGTGTACAAACTGGATAAAACGCCGGCTTCTTGTTGTTGTTCAGGAGTTGATCCCGCCCCTGCCCCCGCCTCGACGTAAGCGTGACGTATGCGGTGCTTTTGCTCTAGCCGGACAATTTTTTGGTGCTTGAAACGAACTAGATTCCGGTGCTTTTCAAGCTCCAGCTCTGAACCGGCCCTGAAACACCGTTGGTGTGAACGAGGTATATGCTGACCCGGTCCATATGATGAAGTCGTCCGGCTTTGTGAGCGTTGCCATGTGATCGAAGGCCGACTGGATGAGGCGGTAGGGCGAGTCACACAGGAAGTCTCCGAACACGCCGGGGTTGGTGGCCGGGACTCCTTTAGAGGAGAAGCACACCTTGGTGGGGTCCGGGGTCAGGTGGTAGGTGGGGTCCAGGTGGAGGTCAGTGATGTGCCAGAACCTTCCTGAAGAGAGATGGAGGGAAGGTGGATAAGAAGAAGGGAGCAAAGAGACAGAGGGGATAACAAATAAGATACGATATTACTTTAATGGTATTTAATGTATTTACTGTGAGGACTGACTGGAGCACAAAGGATGCTTCAGTCTGACTTTATTGCATCTCCCATTAGATGGTAGCAGTTCATACTCGCTGTTCCGAACTAGGGATGCCAGCGATTATTCGATTATTCGCTACAGTCTCCATAATCGAATATTATTTTTAAAAATCGATTTTATTTATATATTTTTTTTATTATTATTTATGTTTTTTTTAAATGGGGGTCGGTCGAATAATCGATTATTATTCGCCAGGGCTGCCGAATAATCGATTTTGATCATGGTCAGTTTCTGGCAACCCTGTTCCGAACATGGTTTTGGGTCTGAGGTTATGTTGTTGGACAGCCATTTAAATATGACAACAGATGCAATGAGTGGTAGAGAATGGAGATGGTATTTTTGACCAAACACATGCAAGTAAAAGGTTCAAATGTGTTGCAACAAATTGATAAATAATGCATGAATTTTCCATTAAGTTACTAGAAGAAAGGGTGAAAGAGACGCTGAAATATATATATTTATTAGGACATGTGCATGGTTTATTTTTTACTAAAAGACATGCAAATGAGGGTTAAAATGTGTTAAAATAATATCATGTATTTTTTGCATTTAGTTCCTTTTACGTTGTATGTTGGGCTGATTAATTCATTTATTTTTACTTGCTTGTTGAGCACTAAATAATGGCATAAGTCCTATTTTTGAAATATTTAAAGGTGGGGTAGGTAAGTTTCAGAAACCGGCTCGAGATACACTTTTTGTTATATTCCATGGAATGCTCTTAACATCCCGATAGCAATGAATATCTGAAGTGCTTTGACAACAAATCCCTAAATGACTGGATGGCCGACCTGCCTGTTAGCCTGCCATCTGTGCACAAACTGATCTCGTGCACTCATTGGTAATGTGCGCGTTCGTGTGTGTTGGAGGAGGGGCTCTATGAGATTACCTACCCCACCTTTAAGAAGAAAAATTAATTGTATTATTAATTTGATTCATGTTAAGTTATAAAACAAACTCCAAAAGCCTGTTTTACAATTAATAAAAAGAAAAATTCAAACCATTAAATAAATTACATGTCAGGAGAGTGTCTTGTCAAACTCCATTTAAAAAACAGTTAATTAATTGGTTAATGATCATTTACATTGAATATGCACCTCCCATAGAACACATTAACAAGTAATATAAATGAACAATATCTTAGGGTTAATTCGGCGGGCAGGCCATCAAGCAAAAAGCACTCGTTTAATTAAAAAAAAACTACTTTTACAACTGAATCCTCATATTGTTCATCCTCTGGCAGAGAAACAATGCATGTCCATTTACTCTGAACATTGTACTCTGTGCAGACTTATACATCCAACAAAAAGACACACAAATACACTTCTAGACCTCCACCTCCAGAGTTCATTAGCGGGGATTCCTCTCACCTGTGCCCGGCAGGTAGCTGCTTTTAGCGGGCGCCGCTTCCAGAGGAGCCGCTCCACACAGCAGCAGCGGAACAACACAAGAAAGTAGTCCCATGTTCATCCTCTTACTATACACACGGTTTGTATGTTAAAAACCCTCAGTTTGGTGCAAAACATAAAGTACATTTAAACTAAAGTATGTAACCGCTGCAGGTCCTTCTCCTCGGAAATAAACAGGAAGTGCACACAGGTCATGTGACTCGTGTTTTGAAGCTCAGGGGGAGGAACTGAGATCTGCTGCTTATCAATAAAGGGAAGTAACGAAGTACTTTTACTCAAGTACTGCAGGCTTTATGTAGTAAACATTGAGGTAGTTTAATTGATCATATCCTGAATACTTTTATTGCATCTGTGCCAAATGTTGTACGTTTTACACAACTTAATTGACAGATATATTACAAAGTAGGCTACACACCAACTATATTATAATTGTATAAAACAGGGTGCATTAATATACATTTAACTTCCAAAACAAATATCAAATAGTTACATGTGGCTCCAATAGTGCCATCATGCTCTATCACGCTGCTGTAACAAAACAATTTCCCAATTTGGGATAAATACCTAACCCTAACCCTAACCCATGCCTCCATACACTAATATGAAACTATTATCTAAAGGCCAATAGTGAAAATAATTTATCTTATTTTTGATGCTTTCGGTTCATTTGCATATTTCATTTGTGCTTAATTGCATTTCCATTGCAGTGCTTTTACTCAATGGAGTGTGGACAGTGTAATCAGGGGCGCCATAAGGGGGTGAAGAGTTAGGGCGATTCTACGTGCCCGCGACTGACAGGGGCCCAAACTATTTTAAAAAACATGTTGAAGTAACCTTTGTGATATCTTTTCATGGGGCCAAAAATCCCTGGCGGCGCCCCTGAGTGTAATATTTGTACTTTGACTTGATCTGAATATTACCTAATAGTACATCCATATTGTGCTTTTTTAACACCCGCTCAACATTTTGGGCTTTTGACGTCGAGGCAGGGGGTGCACGTCGCCCCTAATCTCCAGATTCATGTGGTGGACATGAGTTACGAGCACTTCTAATCAAAAATAAATACTGTTTCTTGTCGTATGGCTTGATATGAAAGACCCCTTAAGGACCAAAGAGATACAACTATCCAGCATTTTAGGATCTATGACATATTTCAATACTTTTCTGCAACATACATTTTCTTTTGTTTCTTGTCCATCTAATTATCATGTGACCGCTCACATTTGGGATTGAAAGGGTCAGTTCACCCAAAAGGATCTTTTGGGGGTGCCGAGCCATGCAGTTAAGTGTGTCTTATAGATAATTAGATATCTGTCTCTGTCTCCACCCCTGTACAGTCAAGAGGGATGTTAGTGCTCACCTTTAAAAAATATAATTTTACAAATTCTGTAGACGCATTTCTTTCAAAATCATTGCCCCTTTTTAATATAAGTATTCAAAACACCTTGCGATCAAAAATAATCTATTATAAGGTCATTTTTCGTAGTTTAAATTAAACAAATATTGACATTGAGCACTGCAGGTGAAACCACATCCTTTCCACCACGAGAGGTGAGTGGTCAGATATGTTTGGGTGACATAATCATTTAATTAATCCATCCAGTTGAATAAAGACTGTCATATTATATCTCTCTAGCAAGAGTTTAAGAGTCATTTAAGGCGTTAAAATCCAATGATAGAGCAACTGTTTTCTATGAGGGGAATATTTAGCAAATTAATGCAATTCTTCCAACTTTTTTCCAAAATAAAAGTCACACCGGTTTTGAAGATACGTCGTGAAATAATGTTGATTTATTTTGTAGATTGAAAGTTAATGGCCTCGAGGTTTTCTGTTCCCCTCCTCTAAGAGGTCAAAGGTTGAGTTTTTTTTATTATTGAGTGATGGAACCATTGCAACACATAAGAGAAGAGGCAGTCATGTAGTCTCTGTGCTTTTTTATTTCATGTTTTTCTCACACAGGTTTTCAAAGGCGATCCATCCGTCACCACAGAAATGTTTTCATATATAAAAACAAAAATTCTTACAAAACATGTGCAGCCTGCAGGCCGCGGACATGTGGAGTAGGATGGAGTGCAAAGAGAAGCGAACAGTCAACAATTATTATAAAATCAACCCTTCGTGGCCGGTCGGGATGCTGGCAGTCGGAGCACTTATGCCTTCTCGTAGCTGCGGCTCGCGTGGATGTCTTCGAAGGTCAGATTCTGCAGAGAGAGAGGACAGTTACCGAGAGGTCATTGAAAAAATAACAAAGACATAGTTTTGTTGCAGAAAATGTTGTTTTTTAACAGCTTAAGTGAAGTATCAGGGGTGAGGATGCTTCTGGAAAGCAACAGGTTGGGACTTGGTTTGATGTATGCATGCTAATTAGAAAGAATTGCATGCTTGCTCAACACAAACGGAACAATTTTTTTTTATTTGCTGTATTTCTGGAGCTTCAGAAAGATAAACAACTGTGTCTTGTGACTTTTTTTTAACTTATTTTGTTGATATTTTAATGCCTTTTATTTTCGTAACGAGCCCAAAAAGAGTTTGTCGTGCACTAATGATCCCTAAGTAAAGTCAAACACCCCATGCATTGCCATCATAACCTGAAAACAGCATCATTTATTACCCATTAATATAAAACATTCTGTATTCATCATCACGTTAAGGTTTTACTTTTAAAAATCAGAAACGCTGAGAGGCAAATGCTCCTGTTTTAGTGTCATTGCTTCTCCAACATGGACTCCTAAGCCCTTAAAACATAATGCAATCTTTAATTATATAAACTCAATTTAAAACAATGCCTTTTCTCTTGGTGCTAAAGATCAATAATGCACAACACATGTCCCAGA
>NC_047526.1:35001361-35136361 GCF_902827115.2 Pseudochaenichthys georgianus | reverse complement strand
CGGAAATGCTGAAGGCTCTGGGTGTTGAGGGACTGTCATGGTTGACACGTCTCATCAACGTTGCGTGGAAGTCGGAAACGGTACCGAAGGAGTGGCAGCCCGGGGTGGTGGTTCCCATTTTCAAAAAGGGGGATCAGAGGGTGTGTGCCAATTACAGAGGCATCACACTACTCAGCCTCCCCGGGAAAGTTTACTCTAAGGTACTCGAAAGGAGGGTCAGGCCGATTGTCGAACCTCAGAGGAGGAACAATGCGGATCCTGGTCGTGGAACGACGGATCAGCTTTTTACTCTCGCAAGGATCCTGGAGGGGGGCCCGGTCTACATGTGTTTTGTAGACTTGGAGAAGGCGTATGACCGGGTTCCCAGGGAGTTACTGTGGGAGGTGCTGCGGGAGTATGGGGTGAGGGGGTCTCTACTCAGGGCCATCCAATCTCTACTCCCAAAGCGAGAGCTGTGTCCGGGTCCTCGGCAGTAAGTCGGACCCATTTCCGGTGAGGGTTGGCCTCCGCCAGGGCTGCGCTTTGTCACCAATCCTGTTTGTAATATACATGGATCGGGTTTCGAGGCGTAGTCGTGGGGGGGGGGGGGTCTACAGTTCGGTGGACTAAGGATTGCAGCACTGCTTTTTGAAGATGATGTGGTTCTGATGGCTTCATCGGTCTGCGACCTTCAGCACTCACTGGATCGGTTCGCAACCGAGTGTGAAGCGGCTGGGATGAGGATCAGCACCTCCAAATCTGAGGCCATGGTTCTCAGCAGGAAACCGATGGACTGTCCACTCCAAGTAGGGAATGAGTCCTTACCCCAAGTGAAGGAGTTCAAGTATCTCGGGGTCTTGTTCTCGAGTGAGGGAACAATGGAGCGTGAGATGGGCCGGAGAATCGGAGCAGCGGGAGCGGTACTGCAGTCGCTTTACCGCACCGTGTGACGAGAAGGGAGCTGAGCCGGAAGGCAAAGCTCTCTGTCTACCGGGCCATGTCCGTTCCTACCCTCACCTACGGTCATGAAGGATGGGTCATGACCCAAAGAACGAGATCGCGGATACAAGCGGTCGAGATGGGTTTTCTCCGCAGGGTGGCTGGCGTCTCCCTTAGGGATAAGGTGAGAAGTTCAGTCATCCGGGAGGGACTCGGAGTTGAGCCGCTCCTCCTTCGCGTCGAAAGGAGCCAGTTGAGGTGGTTCGGGCACCTAGTTAGGATGCCACCTGGGCGCCTCCCTAGGGAGGTGTTCCAGGCACGTCCAGCTGGGAAGAGACCGAGGGGTAGACCTAGGACCAGGTGGAGGGATTATATCTCTTCGCTGGCCTGGGAGCGCCTTGGGACCCCCAGTCAGAGCTGGTTGATGTGGCCAGGGAAAAGAAAGTTTGGGGCTCTCTGCTGGAACTGATACCCCCGTGACCCGACCACGGATAAGCGGGAGAAGATGGATGGATGGATGGAATAAAACAACGGTTAATAAAACCAAGCAAGACTTCATTTAAAAAAAAAACATTTAGCCCATGCTCTAATTATGAAGAATACAGTAAATCTCCAACATGTCTGAACCTTTTTCACGATCCACCTCCAGAGGGACTCACATGTGTTCATGAAGCTGCTGCTGTGCTCTCACTTTGCTGCATTTAAGCCAAAAAAGCAAAAGCAAGGTTAATATAAATCTTATTAAACTTTGATAGCTGTGCCCTTAAACTCTACATCTTTGATCCAAGCGATCACGCTATGGATTTAAACATTACATCGGTTTCTTCGTTGGTTTGTTGACGGTGGCGTAGAGGAGGCTGGGATCAGCGGAGGCAGCAGAGGAAGAGGAGGGAGCTCCCACGGTGCTGTAGGTCACTGCATCATCTTCATCATCATCATGAAGGTGAGCCTGCAGGGGAAGAAAAGTGATTAAGCATAAAGGAGTTCTGGAAGTCCTGATTGTGTAGATCAGGACTTTCAGAACTCAATTTCATCACGGGCCACATTTGCATTATGGTTGCACTCAAAGGGCCGGTTGTAACTTTAAGACTATATAAAATACATATATAAATATTTAATATATTTAAAATAATGTATTATATTACTTTATTGCCTCTGCATTGGATTATTATCGGATAGGGTAAAAGCTTCATAAATAACTACGTCTGAAAGAAGAAGTCTAGGGCAAATAAATGCAAGTCTCTTCAGTGAGAATGTCACAAAATGATTTTAAAAGAAAAGCCAGATTCTGAAAAAAAGTGACAGTTAAATAAAAAAAAAAGTGACATTTTGAAAAAAAGTAACAATAAAAAAAAAATCTAAAGTAAGATGCATTGTGGGACATGTAGTTTATGGACATCGTGCATCTGTAAATCGGACTGTAACCATATAATAAACATATTACATTCTTTCAGAGCTCTTGCGGACCACATGAAATGAAGTCGCGGGCCGGATTTGGCCCCCGGGCCTTGAGTTTGACACCCCTGGTGTATATGTTCGGTGAGTTCTGGTCACATTTAGAGTAGAATAGACGATAAAGTCTCATCACCAGTGTAACCAATGAGACGGCTCACCCTGCTGGTCTTCCTGGTGTAGGTGATGGAGGCGTAGGAAACACCGTCTTCAGGGTCAGCCTGCACAAATAAAATGTATTATGAGTATTATTATTAATGTCCCCTATAACACACTAGCTGCTAAGTAAGAAGCAAAGCACAATACGAAATACTGCCTTTAATTCACTCTGTCTTTTGACTCAACGTCACCCGGGCGGCAGTGGGGGACTTGGCCTTTGGGCCGAAAGGCCGCCGGTTCACATCTCGGTCGGACCAAAAGAATACGGAGTGTGGACCGGTTTCTGTTCACCTCCTGGGCCACTGCCGAGGTGCCCTTGAGCAAGCCACCTAACCCCCAACTGCTCCTGGCCAGACTGGCTGCCTCTCCACTCTGGACCTCTCAATGCATGTGCAACACATTACTGTGTGTATGTGTCTGTACCATAAGCAGCCTGTGCATGGAGGTCCATCGTCTTCGTCTACAGTCAGAACTGCTTGTTGATTTTGTTATGAGGTTTTAGGTTAACCACAACATGAAAAGTGAATATCAAAAACCTTAAACCGGCTACATTATTGAAATCACTATTTTATGAATATTCAATTGTTCAGTTTTAAATGATTTTATTTATAATGTTAAAACTCACCACGTTGTCATCCGTCTGCGAATCAGTTCCTAAAAGGAATACAACATAAATGAGACTTGGGTTGAAACCAGGGGCGGATCTACCGGGGTGGCATGGGGTGGCAACTGCCACCCTAAACAATAGCCTTGCCACCCCAGCTGCCACCCCAGTTGGCATCTTTGTTTTGAAAGAAAAGTTGTGGCTCATCGGACATTTATGAGAGAAAGTCTCTAATGTCCGAGTGCAAGTGAATGCAGCACAAGATGCACGTCATGTAACCCCTCCCCCGGTCCTGGCGCGAGAGTGGAAATATGATTGGTGGCGAATTCACTTGAACGGGGGATGGCGCAAAACGAGAAGCATTTCGGACCCAAGCACTGAAGGAATGAGGTAGTTGCGGTCTACACTGACAGAGAAGAGAATGTCAAGTTTGGCTGTACTCAGCATTGAATCAAAACGCACTACAGCTGTTGATCTTAATATGTCTGTGAGGCGTTTTGCTGAACAAAATAGTAATCGCCGCATTCAGCTGTAATAGACATGCCAACTTGATGCTCTGCTCACGGATGACTCGATGAGAATAACAAACTGTTAAGATGATGACCTTGTATGCGTGTATATATTTTTTTCTTTGTGGGGGTCTGCCCCCAAAAAACAGTTTTAAGTCCTGAGAAAGTAAAATAAGACGGTGTGTAAAACTACACTGCCCAGCCAACAGAAAGTAACCACTTTGATTTAACTAGGCCAGTAGCAGGGTTTCCATTAGCCGGTAATTACCGGTTTTTAGCTGGTAAAATTTATAAAAAAACGGTAAATTCAAAACCTGACGGTCAAAATGTCTGGTAATAATTAGGGAGGCTCCGATCGATCGGCCGCCGGTCATTATCGGCCGATATTCACTCTTAATAGTTTGATCGGTGCTCTCTATAAAGGCCGATCAGGAGAGCTGGATCTGATCGATATGGACATAAACGCGAGTGAAGTGTAACCGGACGCGAGAGAGAGATCAGATCAGCTGCTGAGTCTGACCGAGACACGCAGCTCTGCATGATCACCTGAAGCCCCGCCCTCTGTTTAGCGAGCTGCAGGAGCTGCATGAGATACAGACGTGCTGTCAGGAGAGAGAGAGAGGGAAAGAGAGGATCCGTTTCTCCCGTGTTATTATTCAAATGTAATGTAAACTTCTGAATAATGTACGTTATCTACTCCAAGTAGTTTGTTTGAATGTAATAATTATGGTGTTTGTGGAATCATTTATTGAAAAATGAATCTGAATTTTTCGATCTGTTACGATTATAAACTGAAGCAATATAAAAATGAGCCCCGTGAACTGAGTTTTAAACTGAAGCATATCTGCTCATAGTCCGGTAAATACCTGCTAACGGAAACTCTGCTACACAACTATTATTATTATTATTGAAATATGACCGGTAAGTTTCAAATTAGTCCGGTAAAATAAATTCTGCCCGGACATTTGACCGGCGAGAAAAAATCCTAGCGGAAACCCTGGCCAGTAGGTAAGGACCTTCCACTGGATAATAACTGCAGCGATGTTTATGTTTTAGCTGAATACACGTTTTTTAACCCTAACTGATGCAGTTAGTCACTTCTTTAATGTGTGTTCTTTCTGATGTAAAGTCAAGGTTGTAACTGTATATCAATAATGATATAATTACTCGTTTTTCAAATTTGAAGGAGGGTGAGCAAGCAACTTGATGAACATTCATCATTAACTCCTCCAAAAAAATATAGTTTATTCAATAATAAATGAATATGTGAATCATACTGTAACAGTTCTTCACTATATCTGTAAAGCGTCTTTGAACACCTGTAAAAACGCTAACAAATTAAATCTATTATTATTATTATTATTATTATTTATTAACAGTGATTGACAGCTGATAGGAATAATATGATTGTTAATAGTATCATATTCATTCAGACAAACATCGATGAGACAGTTAATTAATGTACTTATTGCAGCAGTCTGCATAGATTTGGTACCCCTGCTGGTCTAAGAGTGAAACAAACTCATTCAGTTATTGTTCAGTTAAAATTCATTAAATTACGTCTGCCACCTTATATGTAAGGCTTTACTGATGTGCCACAATAATATAACCTATGTGATTGAGTTAAAATATTAATATTGTGGCTTTCCAAGTTAACATTGATTGTAGGGGTGTAACGGTTCACAAACATTTCGGTTCGTTTTTAGGTCACGGTTCGGTTCGGTACGTTTTCGGTACAGCAGAAAAAATTATCACAAAACATTAAATATATATTTTTAATTATTATTAAACTGTGACTAATGTATTCAAATAAATACAAAATATAGTAACATAAACATTAAGGTGCAGCATTTCGATGAACTGAAATAATCTGTATTTGAACTGTACTAGCACCTAAGCAGCCAGTTTGACATTAGGACTTGCTTGTCATTGTATCTTCATGTTGTTTAAAGAAAGATGAACTTGTCCACATTGCTTGCTGAAAGGGCAGATCTGCTGGCACTAGCAACGTCTCCTGCTGTGGAGAACACCCTCTCTAGGGACAGAGGTAGCAGATACAGCCAGGTAGCGCTTTGCTACCATGGCAACATAAGGATACTTGGTGTTTGTAATAGCTTTGGCTCGGTCTGAACTTTCTGCGAGTGGTGGAGGCTTAATATGCTAGCGGGAGTTGGGTTTGCACTTCAGTCTTTTTTCTTTTGGTACCGGTGATATTCACGTTCGGGTGATGCCTTTTCAAATGAGTGTGATGTATGATATATATGTATTGCCAGCCGCGTAACCAATGTTAGTTGAACAATGCCGAGCAACCGCTTTGGTTCGGTCCACCTGTCTTTGTCCGTCATCCTTGTTCGTAACTGCCAAACCAAAATGTTCCCAAACCGGAGACTTCAATGATGCTGGAGGATTTTCAGCTCAACTTTATCTGCGTTCGCCATTTCGACAGTTCCTCATTTCATTTCATTTCAAACCTTTATTTAACCAGATTGGTCCCATTGAGATCATAGATCTCTTTTTCAAGGGAGACCTGCAGCATATAGGTTCCACATGAAACATAAAACAATAAAGGACATTATACATTATATTTACAGGATACATAGTTATAGACATTTACAAGTGCCCATTATATCAGCAAATTACTGACTACAATTGAACGCATCCCTGTGACCAGCTCTCTTAGTATGCCTCTCGTCCAATGAAATGACTTGCTCGCTCTATGATATATACCTGAGATTACTTCCAGAAAGTTGTTCATGTTCTCAATTTTTTACGTTTAACGCTATATTCGTTCGAACCGAAGGGCCCGTACCGAATAATTTCAGTACGGGTACGTGTACCGTTACACCCCTAATTGATTGATATGATTGCGATTTAAATCAGCATATACTTCTGTCAGGGGATGCCACCCCTCAAAATCTCCTGCCACCCTCTTTCCACCCCATGAATATTTGTCTAGATCCGCCCCTGGTTGAAACCCACGTTTATCAGAAGCTTGTTGTTTGTAAAGTGTAATGTGTGAATGTCCTCACCTCGAGTCCTCTTCCGTCTGATGACAGCCACAGTGATTATTGTGAGAGCTGCAACAGCCACGATCACAACGATGATCCACCACCACCACCCTGGAAGAGAGCAGTTAGAAGAGTTACATATACTCAGAGGCTTTTATCTCTTTGTCTTCAAACTCTGGATCAACAACATGTCTTTTCTGACTCTAAATGGATCTCTTCTCTCTCTACCTTTATTGTTGTCCTCTTGTTCTGTCTGATTGTCTTCAGGTGCAGTGTTGGTCGTCTCTCCGGCTGCTCTCATTCTCACTGCTGTCCATGTTGTTGACACTGTAGTCACCTTCCCTGCGTCCTCACCTTCATGAATAAAATAATAACAAGCTGTTCAGTTATAAAATCAAATGTAAACATCTCACATCACGACATAAAGATGTGACGCATCAGGATGAATGATTTTAAACAGCTCATCATGTTCTCACCTGAGGACTGAAGAGAACCAGCTGAGGTTCTGTCCTGTGACCATCACACACTTTACAAGTAAATACATTAAACCTTACCTGGTTTTTTGTTGATTTTAGCTGCTGTTGTCGTCGTCGTCGTCGTTGTTGTTGTTGTTGTTGTTGTTGCTGTTGTTGTTTTGGTTGTTGGTGGTGATCGATTAGTTGTGGCTGGATTTTTGTCCTCTCCTAAACAGATGAACAAAACTTAACAAACTATTCAATTTTAAAACGTCCATAAAATAAACAAATATTGAAGTATTTTTTTTACACCAGTAAGAAGTGACTTTAAACAGATCATCGTGTTCTCACCTGAGGACTGAGGCCTGAAGGGGAACACCTGCACTTCTCTCGTGTAACCATCAGTTACTTCACAAGTAAACAACTCAGACCGTGATGCGTAACTAAAGAGAGAAGTCAGAAATGTCACAGAGGCAGAGCAGAGAGACGCTGATGTCTTTATCTCTCTGTGATCTGTATCCACATCTCGACCCTGAAGCAGCCACTTCACTGGGTGTTCACACCGTACATGTGTCGTCACAGAGCAGTCTAACGTCACCTCATCGTTGTCCTGATGCTCAGTCACTGAAGACGGAGATATTGAGAGAGAAAAGAGAACAAGAGTAACATTAACTTCATCACTGTAGTCATTATTATTGTAATGTTTCAGTTTAGAGACGGTTTGAAAACATGACGATGTAAATACTCACTGGCGACAACAGACAGATAAACCACAGAGTCTGGACCTTCTTGTTCTCTTGATCTGAACTGTCTGCAGAGGTAAAGACCAGCATCCTCCTCTGTGACCTTCTCTATAACCAGAGCACATTTCTCTGTAACGCTCAGTCTGTCTGATTTAAATTTGGCTTCTTTCTGAATCTGTCGGTGTTCAAACAACGTGACTGAACCTTTTGAATCACTGAAGTACCAGGTAGTTCTCTCACACTCATCCTGATCATCTATCACATTGTCAAAAGGCAAAGTGACTTCATCTCCAGCTCTGACAATGCGGAAGTAATCTTTCACGTCTGCAGCTGTTAAAGAAACAAAGACGGAAATGAACATGAAAACGACCGTAGTGTATATAGTCAGAATGACGATCACTGTACAGTAGATACAGACGTTTGAATAAATATCTCTGAGGGAGTTTTGGTTTCCGAGAGCTCACTAAAGTCACCAGGTTACACTCACAACTCTTCACTCTCAGTTAAAGGACGTAGGAAAGTACCGTCAGTGATGTTAGAGCGGTTTATTTAAAGTGTTCTCTGCGTCCTCACCTGGAAAGTGGAGCAGCAGCATCAGGAATGAAGACATCACGATCCTTCTGAACTCAGACATCGTGCTTCTCTCTCGGTCTCTGGCTCTCGACTGTCAGAGTCTCTCCCCGGCTGCTTCTTCATTTCTCTTCTGAGAACTGAAGGAGAAGTGTTTCTGTGAGGATGCGGTCAGCAGCAGCAGCAGCAGAGCTCTGGAGGTGTTACCCTCTGATGCTGAGCAGATAAGAACAGAGCAAAAAGCAGAACCGTACAGAGTGATGCGCATAAAGTTATGAATATGTATAAAACATTAGAAATAAACAGGGGGTGGAAATCAATATGCCTTAATGTATAAATGAATATGCAGTAACAAAAGGCAGTGTTGTTGATCAGTGTCCACTAGTGACACTGTGTACTTTAAGAACACACCTGATGTTTAGAGAAAGTCATATTAGGAAAAACCATACATCTAAATACATCTGCGCTCTTGAAAGGCTAATAGATCACTTTATTTATTAAAACACAAACACTCATAACGCGCAGGGCTGGAGTGACTTTCGCTGTTGGGACTCGGGTTTGAGTCCAGCATGAACTTTGTTGTTATTTTCATGTCGATGGACACTGAATATTATGTAGTTGGAATAGAAGATTCCTAATATTGTTTGCCGAGACCAAGATTAATGACCCATCAGCATTTTAAAGTCTAAATATCCCTGCACATGCAGCAATGACATTTCTGCTGCTAACGAGTTAACAGTCACATGTGATCTGGATGAGTGCTGCAGAATGCCGTTTTCATAAGGGATGTATGTGTGTGTGTCTTTCATATTCAACATGATCGCTGGTAGATAGCCACAGAAGATGTAACACAGTTTAATCTGGGCGGATCCCATTTCCCCGAATCACAGTTTACCTGAGAGGATCACAGTTCACAGCTGAAGACTTCTCCACGCTGCTTTCAAACTGTGAGTAAACAACGTGTGCTTCACTGGGAGGCTGTCTGAAGGTGTGCACAGGTCTCAGGTGGACTTGGTATCACATTAAGAACGATATTCAGTAATAAGTCTGCCAACAATAGCTGGTTTAAATGATTTATTGGAGCTCGCAATGTTTTGAACAGACATCCCCAGTCAACTCGTTTTTCTTTTTGTAGTCCTCGCTGTTCGCATCCGGATATCGCCGTCGTAACCACAACCTCACACACTGGGACTGCATGTGCAGCAAAGTGTTCCTATCCAGCCAAATATACCAAAAGATGTATGTAAACGACAGAAGAAGCGATCGAAATGTGTATTTCAGTCGAAGGCCACGCCTCCACATCTGTCAACCAGTTGATCGGGGAACCAGTTAAACCGGAACAACGGACCTGGCCAACATGTTCATCCACAATGACACACATTTACACAGACACTAGATTGATTGATTGATTTGTTTTTATTATGTTGATGCTTTAATGAGCACAAAGCAGCAGCATCAGGGTTGTACAGATATTATAGGATATGTTAAACTTGATAAGATTTGATCACACACTTCTCTACTGCACACATTTAAACATTATGTTAACTTTATAGCTCAAAAGCACACTGAATCAACATTCTCATTTAACACGTTTGTACCCATTCACCTACATTCAAATCTCTGTTTAAAAGATTTCTTCGGTGCCAATTTGGACAGGAGGAGCTTTATCAATAATACTGTAGACTTTAAAGACTTTTCAACGAATGGCAGGTTTGTCTTATAAGTCTAACTTTCGTGTGAATTTGTAAGTGTCTTGGTTTGTTGTTCTTCCATCTATTCTTCTCTAATGGACCTTAGATGAAACATCAGTGATCCAAAGCTTCAGCTCAAAAGCATCTATGTTAATAGTTTAATAGCATCCTTCATTTCCCGTTGATTGCAAATGCATTGCACGTGCTCTTTTGTCCCTTCAAAATGCATGTATTGGAATAATAAACCTGAGGTCTTCTTACTTCTATGCATAGCGCACTACCAAGTACAGAATGATTACTGCACTAGCAGACACAACAATTCCTGTAATAATCGTCGTTGGGTGTTTCCTCCAGACTGAAAGAAAGAAAAGATCAATCAGTCATCTCATATCAACAGCAAGCGCAACATGATTTAGATCACATGGGGTTTCTTCTTATTACAAAGGAAATAAAAGACACTTTTTTAAAATCAGTTTTTTACAGCTTTGGCCATTCAGTCATTTTCAATATATATAAATTTATATATTTTTGAAAGCCTGGTTGGCATCTTGCTAGGAGTCACATTTCCGATACAAATGATGGCCACCACCAGCGTTGCCAGAAGGGAAAAGTAAAACTAAAGTTCCTCAATCTTAAAATATCATATAATGAAGAGTCATTTCAAGAACAAATAGAAGTTAACGTGTCATTTCATAAAACCCACAGGTACTAACTGTATGTTAGTAGTTATATTACATTTTATTTCACTGTACACTATTCAACCTTACAATCTTTTCTTTCACCTGCACTATTTTATTCAAATGTATTTCTTTATTTTTTTATCATTTTTTGTTGTTGTTGTCTTATGTCTTATATATATATATATATATATGATATGTTGCATTGTTGGAGGAACCTAAGCTTTGCATTCCCATAACACTGTAGCTGCTGTGCATGTGATAATAAAACCCTTGAATCTTGAATCTATACTACGTGCTGCAGCCATTACACTCATATTGGAGTTATGCATAGAAACCTATCATGGCGTCCGGTTAAGAAACGTCTGCAAACTCGTGTCATCACTTTTCTCAGAAATGTCCAATTTGGCAAAAAAACCACTGTATTTTATGATCAAATAGTTTACACAAGAGACGAGCACGAGCATGAGACTAGACAAGCTGCATCAGGCCATCGACGGGCACCTAAACCAGGACACACCTTCTGAACCCTTCTGTGGCTTCTAGAGCTACGATGGGACTCATTGCCAAACCACCTCGCTGACATAGAGTCCAGAGCCTCTTCCAAGAAGAGATTGAAGGTCCATCGACCAATGAGCGTGTACCCCTCGTGAACTGAGAACCCTCATTGAATGTCATGCTTTGTACTGGTGGGTGTCTTGTGCTCTCATCCTTGGCTGACTTTGATGTTGAACGTGGATGAGATTGTTCATGATGTGTGTGATGTTGTTAATGATGTCAGGACTTATGTCTTGAATGTTGTTGTGTTGAGTATTGTTGTTGTGTTGTTTTAAGTGTTGGCCCCCAGGAAGAGTAGCTTTTGTCAAGAGCAAAAGTTAATGGGGATCCTAAATAAACATAGATTACATGTTACTTGTTCGGCATTTGTATCCAAAGCTACTAACATACTCAATACTGTGGTCTTTCCCAGTGTCTTGCCCAGTGTCTTGCCCAGTGTCTTTCCCAGTGTCTTGCCCAGTGTCTTGCCCAGTGTCTTGCCCAGTGTCTTTCCCAGTGTCTTGCCCAGTGTCTTGCCCAGTGTCTTGCCCAGTGTCTTTCCCAGTGTCTTGCCCAGTGTCTTGCCCAGTGTCTTGCCCAGTGTCTTGCCCAGTGTCTTGCCCAGTGTCTTGCCCAGTGTCTTGCCCAGTGTCTTGCCCTGGACCACAACGACATGCACCAACGCACAACCCACTGCACCACACGCCTCCCTCAAATATAAATAAAAACATATGTTATTTGTTGTATTTTGGACACTAGATGGCGTAATAGGGCAACAGAATATAATTGATGTCCCTGGTACAGGTGTGTGATTTGGGACGGGGAAGAGAAAACCGTCTTTTGACCGTGTTTGTTGGAAAATAAATGGTATTGAAAGCAATGGAGATCACACGCGTCCAACCAGTTTACCCAGTTCAGCCATTCCCTCTGTGTTAGCATTTTGCTGACGTCACGCCAACTTAAGATCAAAAATACAAATTCAAAATGGTACAAGTTGAAGCTTTTGTTTTAACAGTTTGCAGGAGGCAGGTACTTTGTTTTACAAACTTAGAGGAGTGTTTAAGTGTTCGGCGTAATGACGTCCTACAACGTCCTCGACAACTTCTGTAGTCCTATTCGGCCACTTGGTAACAACCATCGTTTACAGACACGTAAACTCTTCAAAAATCACCAGTGGGGTCACTGCTGATGGATTTAATGTCGTAGAACAAGCATCATATAATAGTCAAATAACTGTAAGGCACGTTATTATTAAAGCCATACTTACAAGAGTGCCAGCTGCTGACCTGAAAGAGAAGAAAAAAACGAGTGTCATTCAGAAGAAATTCATCCATTCAGAGGTAAACCACAGCAACCTCTTGAAGGGATAGTTTGAATGTTATTGGTTGGGGTTTATTGAGGTATTTATAAGGTATAGTTACAGCTTATGGCAAGGTTAAGCACTGAAGATACTCCAAATATACCGTACACTTAGAATTATCTTTCATTATTTACGTTGGGTTTCCCTTTTTTGAGGTGCGCTCCGCCATCTACTGTAACTGATACAATGACTGTACAGTAGATAAACACCTCATACAACCCCACTTCTAAACATCCAAACTAGCCCGTTAAAGTCACATGATCAGTTCTCTTCACATTGATTGTGTGTGAAATGGATTACCTGTCCAGGGGAAACCACAAGAACATCCTTGACCTGAAACCAGGCCGTGTCATTGCGGTTGCAGATCAGTATTTTGCTCTCATGGAACAGAACGTCTACGGTGACGATGACATCCGGGTTTTCCACGAGTCTCCTGCTTTCAGGCACAAAATGATCTTTGTTGAAGGTGTGATGCATCACCACCAGCACGATTGGTTTCCCACCTGTGAGCACAGAGATAATGTTGGGAAAATACTGAATGTACTCTTCCAATATCAGAGTACACATGATAATAAAGGTATCCCAACTGTAGCTGTGTACATGACAGGATGTCTGATTACCTAGAAGAGCATCAGGACTGTTTTAGGCAGATGATAGCTCTGTGATTAACATGATGACTCAGCCTCTATGGAGATAGACATCAAGCATGCTCATTTCTGACGTGAAGCTAATCTGAAGTAAACATTGAATACTGCTTTCTATTCCTCCATCTTGTGACTGTGGAACTCCCTCTCTTGGATATCAGCATGTGAAGGACGCTGTTCAGGAACTAGTTGATGCTCTGTTTGTGATGACTACTTCCATTCTGGAGAGGATCACAGATACATGGATCCTGAGATTGAAGCTCAAGCCGGTGACCAGGGATTATTAACATTTTGAGAAAAAGTCAGAGAAAGTCAGAGAAGTCAGAATTCTGAGATTTTGATCAAAAGTCAGATTTTTGATCAAAAGTCAGATTTTTGATCAAAAGTCAGATTTTTTAAATTTTGAGAAAAAGTCTGAATTCTGAGATTTTGAGAAAAAGTCAGAATTCTGAGATTTTGATCAAAAGTTAGATTTTTGACAAAAAGTCAGAATTTTAACATTTTGACAAAAATACCAACAAATTCTCTTTTTGTTTTGAATACTTCCATTCTTGAGAGGATAATAAATACATGGATCCTGATATTGAAGCTCAAGCCGGTGACGAGTGAGATTTTTCTAGCAGAGATAACACAACGTTTTTTTTAACATTTCCCTGTACCTTTGAATAACCGGTGAGAAATCGGCCAATCATCGTCCTAGATATACCTGGGATTTTGTCCATTGCCTCTCCGATGTCTGTTCCAACTCGAGACGCGATGGGACAGAAAAAAGCACTTTGAATTGCCTTGCGTTGAAAAGTGCTATATAAATAAACTTGCCTTGCCTTGCCTTACCTTCCACGTGTCCAAGATCAAACCAGTTAATGTGAGCCCTCTTCAGCCCCCCTCTACACCCCCACCACCACCCTGGACTATCGACGGGGAGACGGTTTACACTGTCCGTCGCCTCATCAAGTCCCGGCGACGTGGTAGACTAGGGTTGCAGTACCTGGTACACTGGGAGGGTTATGGTCCTGAAGAGCGGTCATGGGTGCCCGCTCGCAGTATCTATGACCCATCTCTCATTACTGACTTTCACCAGGCCCATCCCGATCAACCTCGTAGGACGTCAGGAGCCGTCCATAGAGGGGGGGGTTCTGTCACAAGTTAGACACTTTTATTATTGTTTGTTTGATGGCTCATCTAAACTCTCCTGTCATTTCAGATCCCGCTTTCCTCTAGGCCCTTGTAATCAGCTCATTTCCCTCACCTGGTCTCCTTAGCCCTTCCCCTCACCTGTTACTCATTCCCTCATCACTCCACAGTATTTATACCACCTCACTATCACTGGTCCTTCGCCAGATTGTCTTGTCGTTTCCGCCAAGCTCTCCAGTGAGTGTTGTGCTCTAGTCCTGAGTTTTGTCCTGCCCAGTTTTCGATTCCTGCCTGCCTGTCTGACGGATTTACTGGTTTTGACCCTGCCTGTCCTTGACCTGAAATAAACTGAACATTACTATATACTGGTTGTATCTGAGTCGTGCTATTGGGTTCTGATCTGTACCTGTGATCGTGACACAACCACTGACCACCCCTCCCCCCCTATTTTCTGTTCTGTTTATCTCTTTTTGTATTTCTTTGTTATCTATTTATTTAGTTTTCTCTTGTCTTTTCTTTCTCCTCTTAATTCTCTGTCAAAGCGTCTTTGAGTTTCATGAAAAGCGCTTTAATAAGTCCCATGTATTATTATTATTATTATTATATTATTATTGTTTTACCAAGACAGTTTGAAAACATTACGATGTAAATACTAACTGGTAACAACAGACAGACAAACGTCTGATCCTGAACCTTGTTTATGCCGGGATTTGTTGTGTTGTTGACAATCATAACGACCAGCATTTTCCTCTGTGACGTTCTTTATAACGAGAGAACACTTCTTTTTAACTCTCAGTCCGTCTGAATTAGCTTTGGCATCTTTGTGAATCTTTCCGTATTCAAACAGCGGCACTGCTGCGCTTCTTGAATCACTGAAGATCCAGGTAGTTCTCTCACACTTATCCTGATCATGTGTCACATTGTAACAAGGCCAAGTGACTTCATCTCCAACTCTGACGATGCGGGAGCAACGTTTCACATCTGCAGCTGTTAAAGAAACAAAGACGGAAAGCAGCATCAGGAATGAAGACATCACGATCCTTCTGAACTCAGACATCGTGCTTCTCTCTCGGTCTCTGGCTCTCGACCGTCAGAGTCTCTGACCGGCTCCTTCTTTAACAAGAACTCAGCATCTACTTCCTGTGATAAGGAGGAGTCACTTCCTCATCCATCTCTCCTCTGATGGCCGTCGGGTTAATGTGTGACATCAGCATTTCATCTCTCTTGTTTTTGATGTGTGATAAAAAGACACTTTTCTAACATCAGACTTTTATGTTTGATGCATTTCTTCTCTTTGGTTATTCAGAGTGACGGTAACTGCAGGCCTTCTTCATCAGCAACACAACAGAGGAAGTTGAGCATGTAAAGATGGCCAGTTTTAATGCCTGTTAACAACATGCTGGTTCCTCTTTGTATCTCTGCCGATTTATTTTTACTTTTTCCGAGAACTGAAGAAGCGTTTCTGTGAAGAAGTGGTTAACAGCAGCAGCAGAGCTCTGCAGGTGTTACCCTCTGATGCCGACCAACGAGCGTCTAATGAAACTCACTTTAATGGCCTACTTTTAAACACGTGTATTAGCCGGTGTTGTGTTCATGTTGTTTAATGGCCTACTTTTAAACACGTGTATTAGCCGGTGTTGTGTTCATGTTGTTTTGAAATAGCTTCATGCTCTTCACACTGCAGACTCTTCTGGGTGTGCCATTCTTAGAGCAGTCTCTCTGACCTGACTATCGGACGCTACACTCAACTCTCCAAGATGTTTTATCTGACTGAGTTTCATGTCCTGCACACTGCAGAGATGAGTCTGTGGTTCTCTCTGGCAGGAAGTATCAGGAGGATGGCCTGGGGGCAGATAGAGGGACCAGATGGGAGGAGCAGCTGTAGAGGACGGGATGAAGGTCGACCAGACTTTCTTGGACCACCGGGCAGGAAGTGAGAAAGGAAAGAGGGAGTCCTATGAGGATGAAGAACCTCTCTGGAGGGCAAAAGTTGTGGCGGGACCACCGAGGCATACAGGACCATGTGGTTGGAAGTTAGGAGCGTCTCAGATATTGCAGAACGAAGCCGAGTCCTCTTCGATGGAGCAGGGGAACAGGGGGCTTCCACACCTCGGCAGGAGAAACAGGCGTTGTTAGCATCTTGACAGAAGGATAAAGAGTCTGACGCAGATCTGCAGGCAAAATGGGGTTCCTATACCTGATCTGGGTGTGACTTTCAGAAACAGTTCTAAATCGGTTTGAATCCTACTTAAAAGACAGGAAAAACTTGGTTTACGATGTCTTTGAAGAACAAACACATGGTAAAAACCAGAGGTGTGGACTCGAGTCACATGACTTGGACTCGAGTCAGACTCGAGTCACCAATTTGATGACTTGAGACTCGACTTGACAAAATCACAAAACACTTGCGACTCGACTTGGACTTGAACACCAATGACTCGGGACTTGACTTGGACTTGAGCCTTCTGACTTGAGGTGACTTGATACTTTAATTCAGAGGTCTCCAACACGCCGATCGCGAGCTGCCGTTAGAAGAGCAGACTCCCGTTGGGGAGAGCAGAATCTTCAGCCGCTCCTACTCTTGCTGAGAATCCTTGCAGGCAGGGGCGGGTCTTTATTTAGCTGGGCCACCATGCGGCCAATCATATACGAGGACACACTAGGATCATACCATTATGTGAAAGAAGGGTGGGGGGCACAGCAGGTGTAGTGGTACAGGCCAGCTGCACAGAGCGACGTGGAGACGGATTTAAATGCAAGGGCGTCGGAAAAATTCAAGAAATTAGCGAAAACCGAAAAAGGAAGCAGCGTCTGGCTGCATTTCAATGATATTGGAGAAAGCAAAGCCGAGTGCAGGATTTGAAAAATGAAAATAACCTTCAGAGCAGGTTTTCTTTTTGGTAACCACTCAGGATTTATTGTCAGAGGTGGGAGAAGTTCAGATCTTGTACTTGAGTAAAAGTACCAGAGTGTAGGAATACTCGGTTACAATAAAAAGTCCTGCATTCAAAATGTTACAAGTAAAAGTAGAAACTTATTAGCATCAAAATATAGTTAAAGTACCACCTGCAGAGGGATCTAGATTTGGGTGTTCTCTTCCCCATAGACACCGCATGGCTGCACATTATCCCTTGCATAAAGATAGATCGTGGGTCCCTTACAACATGTTGTACACAGTGGAAATAAACATTCTGGTCACCTCAACATCAGGGATCTTATCCATTAAACTCCTTCTGAATCAAACCGTCACGGTAGCCTTACCTTACTGATCCCTCTTAAAATAGAAAAAAACATTACTTTACCAGCAGAGAGAAAATGGATTATTAAATTATGAATGTGACTAATAAAGAGCAGTTTGATTATTAAGTATTATCCTGTTGATCGATGTCATTACATTTGGTGAAAAGCACATAATGACTTGTTTAAGACTCGTTTTGTCAACGTTTAGGACTTGGACTTGACTTGGACTGGCCCATCCTGACTTGAGACTTGACTTGAGACTTGAGCGCAAAGACTTGAGACTTGACTCAGACTTGCAAAACAACGACTTGGTCCCATCTCTGGCAAAAACACAGAGCAGAGCTGGGATGTCACCAAGTACAATTACCCATGTTCTGCACTTCAGTACATATTTTAAGGACTTTACTTGAGTATTTTCACTTGTGAAGATCTGTCTGTGTTTTCCTGTTTTATGTTTATTTTCCACAACATATTACGAGACCGACTGGAAAACTGGGTTGGACTTTCGGCAACAGTTCTAAATTGGTTTGAATCCTACGTAAAGGACAGGAAAAACTTTGTTTCTATAGGTCACTACACATCTGAGTTGACAAATATGACACGTCAAGGCTCCATCCTGGGGCCTCTTCTCTTTAACGTCTACATGCTACCACTGGCTCAGAAAATGAAAAACAACTAAATAAGATACCAAAGCTATGCAGATGACACACACATTTACTTAACCATTTCAACAGGAGACTATGCTCCAATTCAAACACTGAGGAAGTGCATTGAACAAATCAATTACTGTATGTGTCAGCACTTTCTTCAATTAAACCCTTATTTAAAGCCCTATTTTGTCTCTTACTCATCTAATTATCAAGTTAGACACTCTGTCCAGATTTATTCCTCTGTCCACTCCCCTCTGCAAAAAAAAGTATTGGCGGAAGAGCGTTCATGTTTAAAGCCCCAACAGACTGTTACTTAACCTGTATTACTGTAGCTGTGTTCGTTGTTCCCGCGTCCCAGGAGAGAAGCTTAAAAAGTAAGAGACAATGGAGTCTTTTTAACGGCTGTATTCGTGTTTTACAGAAAACCAGAAGTCAAGCTTACTGTTGGCACTTCGGAGATCTTTTCCGGAATAGCTTTTCAAAATAAACTTTAACCACAAGCAAATGCTAACCGGAAAATAACAGTTATAAAATTACTGTATGTTTAAACTATATTACATCATTAAACATTGATTTTAATTTCTTATACCTGCTCCAATTAGATCCCTTGCATCGTTGGGTTGTTTAAGCATTATCATCTCACTTTCAGCTGCTCTGCTCTTGTTATTGATGATGAAACTGATCTATTAGACATTACTGTCTGTATGTTACTTCATGAATTGTACTTAACAGACTGTGCATGGTTTGTCCTTGTTTGTCATGCTTTGCTTTCTGTTATTTTGTTCATGTATGTTGCTTTTGTCGGGACCCTCTTAAAAACGAGATGGTGCATCTCAAGGGGTTTATCCTAATAAATACATTTCTATATAAACAAAGATAAAACTGAGGTAATTGTTTTTGGAGCCGAGGAAAAACTGGCAAAATGCGGTTCTGCTCAACAGATGAAGCGCAGACTGAACCTGAGGACCAAACTGAAAGCTGATAGGATGTTGATCAGGGGATTTGAAAAGGTCTATAGGTCTAGCCAGGTTTGTTAGCCTCTTCTTGATGTGCCTTTCTTAGAGCTTCCTCTGTGACGCTCTGATGCACTCTCCAAGAACGCATAAGAGTACGTAAATCAAATCAAAGTGTAACACTTTCTTTCTTGCCTCATACCTGATCCCAGGATATCACCACAGCTCCACTAATGTGCGACACCTTCCTTGGCTCTGACACAAACTGTATGTTGTTTACAAAGTGAGAGCCAGGGCAGAGAGAGGTGTTAAACCCAACAGAGCGTTGTGTTGTCAGTTTGTTGGAGATAGAGAGAGAAACACAACTCATTATAACACTTTTTATTTGGATTATATATCATTAAAGCTGTAGTAAAAAAAGGAGTAGCATATTCCATTAGGACTCATGCTAATTAAAACATCCTAACATACTGTAGGCATTTCAGGTTTAGGAGTACATAAGTAAAAAGTGAGTAAAGTAAATATACTGTGTAGACTATTGATCAGATGCATGAGCATGTGCAGCAGTTACAAAGTACAGGTATAACGTAGGTGTAAGGATATGCTAATTATAAGACATTTTATGAATCATTAATTGCAACAACCATGATAGAATAGAATAGAATGGGAGGGATTAAACCCTCTTTAGTGGTCACATGCAGAGCACACAGCACACACAGTGAAATGTGTTCTCTGCTTTTAACCCATTCTAGTACCAGGAGTCTAGTTCTAGGAGCAGTGGGCAGCTATTGCACAGCGCCCGGGGAGCAATGGGAGTGGGGGGGGAGGGGGTTTGTCTAGTGCCTTGCTCAAGGGCACCACGGCAGGGCAGAAGGTGAACTGGGACCTCTCCAAGTAGCAGTCCACACTCCATATTTAGGTCTGTTCGGGGACTTGAACCGGCTACCCTACGGCTCACAGTCCAAGACCCTACTGACTGAGCCACTGCCATTAAAATCCTTTCTTAAAATGTATTGAACCAAGTTTGACTAATCCCGAGAGAGCACAATGAAAAAATATGGATTAGGGATCATTTTACAATTTAGATATGTTGTGAATTCAACCCAACACTGATATGTATGAACATGTGCAGAAGTTACAGTAAGAAGTGAATATATAAGAATAAAATATATACTGTGAGTACAAGTACTGGTAATAAGAAGACATTATAAACAGAATAAACAGCTGGAAGTTTTAAGTTTAAGCAGTAGTATAACTATGTATGGGGATGTGAGAGCATAATTAAAGGACATTAAATCAGAAATGAATGAATATAATATAGAAAGCTGTGTTTCCTATCACATGGAGGTGAGTTTCTGAAGGGCCTCTCGTGGGGCTCAGGTGTTCTCAGTCATCAGAAATGGTTCTCCTGTAACATATGAGGAGGTGATGTTTGACAGCAGTGGACTCTGAGGGGAGTTGATGTTGTTGATCAGTCACACAGAGGCAGAAGCCCCTACATCGTTTACATAGTCCACCTCATCTTCATCTTCATCAATCTGCTCCTGTCAACAGGGAACAAAGACATGGTAAAAACACAGATCAGAGCTGGACAGTAACTTAGCACATTTACTCAGGTTCTGCACTTAAGTATATCTTTTTGAAGGACTTTACTTGAGCGTTTCCACTCGTCACGATCTGTCAGTTTTTTCCTGTTTTATTTTTATTGTCCACAATATATTTCTAGACCGACTGGAAAACTGGGTGGGGCTTTCGGCAACAGTTCAAATTTGGTTTGAATCCTACTTAAAGGACAGGAAACTACACATCTCAGTGGACCAACATGACATGTGGGGTTCCTCAGGGCTCCATCTTGGGGCCTCTTCTCTTTAACATCTACAGGCTACCACTGGCTGCATTTCATTTAATTGTAAGCATTATAAAGAGCTGTTGATTCAACTACATGGTCACTTTGAAGCCTCCTTATTGAGCATTCATTTAATTGTGTTGCTGTTTTCTGTTATTTTGGTTAATGAACTGTTTAGCTTTGCTGATATCATTTAATTTGGATAAATAAATATTCTAAATTAATCTATTGTTGCATCTTCGTCTGCCTGTCATATATCCATTGTTAAAATTGGAGAGCAAATAATACACACATTTAATTATGCAATGTTCAAACTCACCATGTTTTCTTCCGTCTGTGCTTTGCTCCCTGAAAAAAGGACAAAACAAGTTGATATTAGATTTCACCTTTATTTCTATATTTTTTATTTCATCTGTGAAAATGTCTCACCTTTAGCTCTTGTCCATATGTTGACTGTAACCACGGTGATGATGAGAGCCGCTAAACCCACAGACACGATGATGAGCCTCAAGCGACCTGGAAAAGAGAAGTTAGAAGAGTTGGTACCACTTTACAATAAGACTACCCTCATAAAGGATTCATAAAGGGTTTCTAATTAGGTCATGAATTAGGTTGTAGACACTTTATTAATCATTAAGAACCATTAATAAACCAGTTCTAACAGTTTTCATTCATCAACACACACTCACTATTTGGCAAGATGACTAAGCCTTATATTGGCTACTTAGTGAGAATCAACTCAGTGAGCAACACATACCAAGGATGCTGGCTGATAAAGGAGACGAAGTAAGCTAGGTAGCCAACATAAGGCTTAGCAGTACAGATACATGTGGGCTCACTATTTGGCAAGCAACCGGCGGTCACAGTTGCCCTGTTTATCTCATGTCTTATAAAAGCTTATTAATGATTTATAAAGTGTTCACAACCCAATTAATAAATTACAAACTATTCGTAACCCTTTATTAGGTTAGTCTGATTGTAAAGTGGTACCGAAGAGTTAAATATAGTCAGAGGTTTGTATCTCTTTATCTCTCAAATCTGAATGAACAAAATGTCTCTTGGCTGTTTAATGCTTCCTCGTCACCTTCACACAGGGACACATGCAGAACATACAGATACACACAACTTATTTATAATCCACACAGTTCTTTTTTATCTACATAAAATGTTACCTTTATAAACTATGTTGGATCTGAGTCCACTCCTTATCATCTTCCAGTACATCAAGGTGTGTATAGTACACACACACCTGTATATCCTGCATGTGTGCTTCTTTTCTAACTGTGAATGTATATTCTCTTCTCTCTCTACCTTTATTGTTGTCCTCTCGTTCTGTCTGATTGTCTTCAGGTGCAGTGTTGGTCGTCTCTCCGGCTGCTCTCATTCTCACTGCTGTCCATGTTGTTGACACTGTAGTCACCTTCCCTGCGTCCTCACCTTCATGAATAAAATAACAACAAGCTGTTCAGTTATAAAATCAAATGTAAACATCTCACATCACGACATAAAGATGTGACGCATCAGGATGAATGATTTTAAACAGCTCATCATGTTCTCACCTGAGGACTGAAGAGAAACAGCTGAGGTTCTGTCCTGTGACCATCACACACTTTACAAGTAAATACATTAAACCTTACCTGGTTTTTTGTTGATTTTAGCTGCTGCTGTTGTCGGCGGCGTTGTTGTTGTTGTTGTTGCTGTTGTTGTTTTGGTTGTTGGTGGTGATCGATTAGTTGTTGCTGGTTTTTTGTCCTCTCCTAAACAGATGAACAAAACTTAACAAACTATTCAATTTTAAACGTCCATCAAATAAACAAATATTGAAGTATTTTTTTTACACCAGTAAGAAGTGACTTTAAACAGATCATCGTGTTCTCACCTGAGGACTGAGGCCTGAAGGGGAACACCTGGGGCCTATGCTACGAAGCTGGTTCAACCTAACCTGGATATGTTTGAGTTAGCCGGTTGGCCTAATCCAAAACATACGCGCTCTCGCTAAACTGTACTACGACGCTGGTTATCAAGTGATCAAGTGATCGCTCAAGCCAGCCGTGTCCTATCTAGTTAGGTGCGCGTTCACATGAAAGGGGTGGTATCTGGAGCATTCGACCAATCACAAACATGGAGAAGCGTACTGACAGCGCAGCGTCATACTTCCTGAATGAAAAGTAAACTTTAATACTAGTCAAAAATGAAGAAGTTAAACTTTAAACATCCATGACTTAAACACTTGATCAGGATCAAAGCCACAGAGCTGCACCTGCAAGGTGAATACAGCTGGAACAGAACACGTGTTTGAATGCGTACATTAACAGGTTTATGATATCACTGCCCCGTCTAAAACACGATCTGACTTCAATTACATTTGTCTCGAGTGTTTCGTCAACTTATGTGTTGCTTAAAATAATACTTCTGCATACAGTATGTGACACTGTGAGTGTTGCACGGCCAGATACGGCTCAGCTGACTCAGATCAGGAGATATGATACATTATGAAGTGATATGCCGCGGACTGTACTTAATGTACTCTGATCCGGTTACTTATGTTGTGGCCGATATTTAAGTAAGCTTTCTTAACGCTAATGTTATAATAGTCAGATTGCTCTGAAGATGGAGGTGATATTCTATTCATGTTCACGTTCACACAGTCGGTGATTTTTGCCGGCCGTCTTTCCTGCGACGGCAGTTTTTCTGTATTTCCTTTCTCCTGTGATATGACTTGATCGCTTTAAACTCCGCACACTGAGCTCTGATTGGTCAGCAGGCGGTGCTTTCACTGAGTTGAGCTCTTAGCCTGCAACCTAACCTGGTCCCGACCAGGTTAGCTGCTTAGCATATATTACCATGGAGATCTAGCCGCTAAAAAGAGAACCAGCTTCGGATGACCGGAAAGCCGGAGTTTTCCCTGAATGTAGCCGGCTAAGCGAAAATCCTGCTTCGCAGTATACCCCCCTGTACTTCTCTCGTGTCACCATCAGTTACTTCACAAGTAAACAACTTAGACCGTGATGCGTAACTAAAAAGAGAAGTCAGAAATGTCACAGAGGCAGAGCAGGAAGACTGTGATGTCTTTATCTCTCTGTTGCCTTTATCCACATCTCGACCCTGAAGCAGCCACTTCACTGAGAGTCCACACCCTCCATATGACTCCACAGAGCAGTCTAACGTCACCTCATCGTTGTCCTGATGCTCAGTCACTGAAGACGGAGATATTGAGAGAGAAAGACAACAAGAGTAACATTAACTTCATCACTGTAATCATTATTATTGTAATGCTTCAGTATATTATTTAAATAAGACAGTTTGAAAACATCTCGATGTAAATACTCACTGGTGACAACAGACAGATAAACCACAGAGTATGGACCTTGTTCTCCTGATCTGAACTGTCTGCAGGTGTAACCTCCAGCATCCTCCTCTGTGACCTTCTTTATAACCAGAGCACATTTCTCTGTAACGCTCAGTCTGTCTGATTTAGCTTCGCTCTGAATCTTTCCATTTTCAAAAAGCGTCACTAATGGTCCTGAATCACTGAAGTACCAGGTAGTTCTCTCACACTCATCCTGATCATCTATCACATTGTCAAAAGGCAAAGTGACTTCATCTCCAGCTCTGACAATGCGGAAGTAACGTTTCACGTCTGCAGCTGTTAAAGAAACAAAGACGGAAATGAACATGAAAACGACCGTAGTGTATATAGTCAGAATGACGATCACTGTACAGTAGATACAGACGTTTGAATAAATATCTCTGTGAGAGTTTTGGTTTCTGAGAGTTCACTAAAGTCACCAGGTTACAAACACAACTCATCGCTCTCAGTTAAAGGAACAGTACGTAGTAAAGCACCGTCAGTGATGTTAGAGCGGTTTATTTAAAGTGTTCTCTGCGTCCTCACCTGCAAAGTGGAGCAGCAGCATCAGGAATGAAGACATCACGATCCTTCTGAACTCAGACATCGTGCTTCTCTCTCGGTCTCTGGATCTCGACTGTCAGAGTCTCTCCCCGGCTGCTTCTTCATTTCTCTTCTGAGAACTGAAAGTGTTTCTGTGAAAATGTGGTTATCGACAGCAGCAGAGCTCTGGAAGTGTTACCATCTGATGCTGAGCAGATAAGATTAGAGCAACAAGCCAAACCGTGTAGAGTGATGAACATAAAGTAATGAATATATAATAAAAATGAACAGCAGGGGGTGGATATCAATATACCTTAATATATAAATGAATATGCAGTGATAACAAAAGGCAATGTTGTTGCATGTCCACTAGTGAAACTGTGTAGTTTAAGAACACACCTGATGTTTAGAGAATGTCTTATTAGGAAAAACCATACAAATAAATTAGGGCTGTCAAACGATTACAATGTTTAATCAGATTAATCACAGCTTAAAATTAATTAATCATGATTAATCACCATTCGAACTATGTCCAAAATATGCCATTTCTTTATGTATATTGTTATGGGAATGGAAAGATAAATGAAAGAAGGCGGATATATCCATTTAACATACAGTATCTATGTTTATTATAACATTTTTCTGCGTGTCAAAATGAAAGACAACCCACACACCTATCAATCAACAAACCATGGGGTCTTAATTCATTACGTGTTGATTTCTATCAACGGGGGAGTACTTCAGGAAAGTCGACAGAGGGGGGGGCTAGTGGATACGGAGCCCCTAAAGGGACATGGAAAAAAAAAAAAAGAGAGACAAAAATAAATAAAGTCAGGATAACGGATTAGTTTCTCGTGCGCACGAGAAACTAATCCGTTTCTCGTGCGCACGAGAAACTAATCCGTTATCCTGACTTTATTTATTTTTGAGAAAGTTACCGATGCACCAAGGAGGAAGTGGAACACGAGACAACCATTTCATTGCAGACTTTTATGTTTACGTGGGGAAATGACAGTGCATACATTATTTGAGATATATTTTGAAGTCAGACTTAATTGTATGGACATTTCGGCCAGGGGTGTAGAGCTATTGGTTTAAGCACCGGATTGGCAAAAAACAGGAGAGTCTGTAAACCAGTCTGCTTTGATCTATGAATTAATGTCCGTGACTCAGAGTACCTGCTGCCCGCAGCTGTCACACACACACACACACACACACACACACACACACACACACACACACACACACACACACACACACACACACACACACACACACACACACACACACACACACACACACACACACACACACACACACACACACACACACACACACACACACACACACACACACACACACACACACACACACACACACACACACACACCACAAATCCCATTGGGCCGGTACCGAAGTGGGCCGCCTGTTGACAGTTTACGTGGGCTGGGCTGGGTGCGAGTCCCGGGCTGATTTTTAGTCCCATTCCGCCCATCATGTATAGCTGTTCAATGAAGGTAAACACAGTGTAGGCGGTGGGTAAAAGCTCTTTGAGCGCTGGTGCTGCTCTTCTCTGAGTTACACGTCCCGCTGCCTCCTGGAGTGACCACACACCTCCGGCCGAAATGTCCTTAAAGTGAAGTATAAGTACGATATATATCTCAAATAATGTATGCACTGTCATTTCCCCACGTAAACATAACAGTCTGCAATTAAATGGTTGTCTCCTGTGCACTTCACTTCCTCCTTGGCGCACCGGTAACTTTCTCAACAAAAAAAGTGCTAGATACTTTCTGGGAAAGAGAAACTCGTGCGCACGAGTTAGTATCTCGTGCGCACGAGTTAGTATCTCGTTATCCTGACTTTTTTTTTTCTCCCTCTGTTTTTTTTTTTTCTTTCTTCATGTCCCTATAGGGGCTCCGTAAGTGGAGTACTTCGTGACCACAGAGTGTGAACGTTGTGATCAGCTGTTTTAGCGCAGTTCTCCAGTGAAGGGGGGGGGGGGTCTCCCTCCGCAGCCGGTTGGCGTAGTGTTGGCACAGTTCCGTTGTACAGACCGACGTTAACAGCAGCCTGTCTGTGCACACGGAGACCGACTCTGTCGTCCGGTGATCTAACCGCCTTCTGGAAAAGCTTCACAAGTACGTCGGTACGCAAATGCGCGTTGTGACACAAGTGACGGTACGCATTTCAGATTACGCACATAACCTGCGTACCAGTTATGTGTTACCTGTACTACAGCAAGAGTATTCTCCGTCGGGACTTCCTGCAACAACACCACGCCGTTATCAAAGATGTTCTATTGAGAAGACGATCACTACGTGACAAAAGTTTTCAAAACCATGGCTACTGAAATCAATCTTACTAACTGCTGTCTGTGCAATAGAGAGGCGAAGTCCCTCCCCTTCCGGGAGCCTCCATGGGACCCCGGAAGCGTACAATTATACATTGAAGTCAATGGAGAGAGAAAGGTTATCTTTTGATCCCGTTTGTATTGTGCCACGAATGACACATATGATGTTTGTCAATTTAAAAGAATATTTTGCAAGTCAAAAAAATTTAAATGTGTCGTAAAACTGTGAAGTTACACATTTTTTTGTGTGAAACCGCTGAGTGAACTACACGTCTCTTGGTCTCGCACAATACGCGTCACCATCACAAAGATGGCCGTCACGTTAGCAAATTTCACCTGTTTCTTTCAGAATGAGGAGAAAAGTATAAAACGAGGTGAACATCACTACAAGTCTGGACACGTTGAGAGCTGTACATACACGAAAGGGGAGTTAGTCGGTTCTGTAAGAGCAGTGGGACCGGCTTTACAAGATGTTGGTGAGTAATATGAGTGCAATGTGTAACGTTAATGTCAGCTAGCTAACATTAGCTAACAAGGTACACTAACGTGTTTTGTTTCAGTAACTCGTTTTCTCCTTTAGAACTTCGTGGTCTCTGTGTATGCTGTGTATAACATTAGTGTTCACAAGAACAAGGTACACTCCCGTGTTTTGTTTTAGTTGCTCTTCAGATTGAAGCGGCCAGTTTTATATCGACTGTATGTGTGATCTCCTTTTACATCTCGTTGTGTCATTTGAGTTTATTTGCTGTGTGTAGATTCAAGGGTTTTGGTTATCTTGTCAATTTGTTTGGTTATCCAGGCACAGCTGTGCGTGACTCCCTCGGGTACACTGGTATGTGTGTTCCTAATGTAGAGAGCGTTGATTAATTAATAAACTACACACTGAGTCTAGATCCTGACCAAATCCTTTTTTATTGTTGATCAAATGTTTTTCAAAAATGTATTCATACACATTTAGAAAAATACAATGTACAATCACAACCAGTACAACACAAATTACAAAAAATACAGAAAAAACAAACAATAACAACAATCAGACAAGAGGACAAAACTATGGAAAAATAACCCCTCCCACCCCCAGATCCGGACCATCCTTGTATTATTGCTCATTCAATCTATTATAGCATGCTAACAAACATGGTACTTACTTTATTTGTACAGATCTTCATGGGAGACGATGGCGCGATGCAGAGCGCTGTCTGTGATTGTGCACGGGGGATGTACAAATGCAGCCACGCTGCAGCATTGGCAGATCAGCTCCACAGATGTTGAGTGCCAGTGGAGGAAGCCTGGCACTTCCAAAGTAGTCCAGCCGGTGTCTCAACTTTACCAACAGTGAGAGGAGACATACAACCCACTGGCCAGATACATCGCCACTGAGGATGTAGACTGGTTCAGGTCTGCACTGAGGGGCGCACAGTGTGGCATGGCATGGCTTTTGTCACCTGAGCCAGAGCCGCGGCCTCAACATCAGGCCATTGTCACCGTGCCGGAGCTGGTGAAGGGGCATGGGGGTCGGGGGCTTGAGGAAATTCTTGCCTCAATGCGACTGAGCAGAGACCAGCAAGCTGCCATCCAGATAGCCACCGGAGGACAGCGGACACATCCTCAGTGGCAGTTACACAGGCGGGGCAGGTTGACAGCCAGCAAGTTTGGTGCTGTGCTGCGGTCGGGACTTTCATCCACTCCATGTGCGTCCCTCATGAAGAGGCTGCTCGGGGGGTACAACTTGGACGGAGTCATGGCTGTCAACTGGGGGGTTGTAAATGAGGCCGAAGGGGTGAAGGCTTTTGTACAGGCGACAGTGTTTGAGTCTGGTCTCTTTGTGAGTGAGTCTGTGTTTTGGGAGCATCCCCCGATGGACTTGTGCAGCCATCTGCCCTGCTGGAGGTGAAGTGTCCACCATCATTATACATGATGGTGTATATAGGATATATATATATTTGTATACATATCTGTAAATTGTATAATTTTATTTGATTTAAAAGTCTTTTTGATCTCTCTGTCTATAAACACAAATTGAGTAAGATTGACAATAAAGTTGACTTTGAAAAATATATATATTCTTTATGAAAATAGTTGACTGTTGGAGAAATTAATCCAAATGAAACGTTGGACTGAACTACAACTACGCCTTTAAATCTCTACGGACTGTTTTTCAGTGGGATGGCAAGTCCTATCTTTAAACATTTATTAGTTTTTTCTCAGAACAGATTTGATTTTCTGAAGTTAATTTAACTTTGGCGACCATGTAAGGTCATTATTAAAAAGGTACAATCAATTTGTTTAGGGTTGACTAAAATTTCATTTCATTTCAAACCTTTATTTAACCAGATTGGTCCCATTGAGATCATAGATCTTTTTCAAGGGAGACCTGCAAAATAATGATAAACATTTCATTTGGATAATTTACTGACAGAATAAGAAACTCAATAATGCTCGACTCACCTGTTCCTTTTTATAAAGTGAAACCGTTGAAATTATAGATTTTAGTAAACTTAAAAACAACCTTCTCCAAAAGCTATCAAGGAATATACCGAATACTTGTTTTAGAACTTTATTACATATTATTTGTATATAGTTTGAATGATCCATAATTGACAGAAGTTTGTGTTTACACTGACCTGTTACTCATATATTAATGTCTTTGTAACTTCTTTAAACCACTACCTCACTCATTTCTTTCACTCATCATGGTTCAGTAAACTAAGTGATACATGAACCAGTTTAATAATTATAATAACATAGGATTGCAACTCTTTGAAACTGTAGGTGGCTCTTAAAAGAGCCGTTGTGTTTGGGTGTGCTGGTCTCAGGTCAGTCTAAGCCCTCTCTCCGCGGATGCGGCGGCCAGCTGGATGTCCTTGGGCATGATGGTGACCCTCTTTGCTTGGTTCATCTTACTGGGGGGGCAGCTACATGGATGTCCGTGCAGTCCACAGTCATTGTGCAGTTGAAGGCAGAATGAATTTATTATTGACTCCGAATGAAGCACAACTTCATGTCATACAATACATTGACTTTATTTGTAATTGTGTAAAAACATATGAGCATTGATTAGCAAGCAGGACCTGCAGGAACAGAGCACGGTGATGGATGGAGCTGGGAAGAGAGAAGAATAAAGAAAACAGATCAACTTTATTATCGGATATTAAAAATTCTATTTCAAAACAAGTTGCTGCTCCTACAGTTTTCTATGTAAAGATGATTTCACTTGACCTATGCAAAATATCACACTCAATACATGTGTGTCTCTGGGGGGTGCATTGTGCCTTTGATGTATATAAATAATATACCATAACCAAATACTATTACGTACAGTGGAAATCAGGTTGCCAGGGCAGGTCAGTGTGCATGTTCCTCAGGGTCTCAGTTACAGGTGAGGGAAAGGAAATAAAAGAGAAAAAGGTCAGTAACAACACTTTAAAGTAACAACACTTTGAATAATTATCTCTTCTAATAATTTTCTCTCAGTAATCACTCAACTACTGTCTTTCCAACAAACAGATTGACTCACCCTTACTGTCATCACAATGAAACACGTCCAGAAGAATGTCATGCAAAGCTCCCTGCCTGCCTTCGACTCTCCCTGACTGCTTCCATAGCACCCGGTGGATGGCGCAGTAGGCTACTCTTCAAATGTTTCACGAAATACTTACCATCTACTCTTACTCTTACTTCATGTAATAAAATAATAACTTCATGGTAAGGCTACTAAAAATGACAAGGCTAAGTAATGTAATGCTAACTAACGTGCTCGCTACTCGTCGCTACTAGCTAGGTAGCTAACTTGACTATATGTTCCATGCACAACATGTGTATTACCTGATATGTCTGATCCAGTGACTCCTGGTCCTTTCATCAGACGGCAATCGATAGAACGAGCAAGTGGTTTGATCACTTATGTGATTACAACCTGGTACAAGGCACACAGGCATCTTGTAAAAGTGAATTTATTTTTAGCAATCTCTTATTTATTGGAGGGAATAAATCAGTTATGAGATCTTCTTCTTCTTCTTCTTCTTCGCTTTAATTACGAGTCGCAACCACTTGGAGAATTATCGCCTGTGACATCACTTACGCGAGCCAGAATGGGATTTGGGATTTGTAGTCTTTGTAGTCGCGTATTTTTCATAGTCTTATATTTCAACAGTTTTACGACAAAATTTGACTTTTTTGACATGGAACTTATTGTTTAAGATTGACAAACATCATATGTGTAGTTCGTGGCACAATTCAAACGGGATCAAAAGATACGTGTTCTCTCTCCATTGAATTCAATGTAAATTTTTCGCTTCCGGGGTCCCATGGGCCGGAAGTAGATGGGCGTGACTTCGCCTCTCTATAGGAACGGCACTTATCATGGCTGCCAGTGATGTACTTCCGGGTCATTTCACTCCGTTAGGAAGGTTCCTAAGCTAAATGGACTATTGGAACGCAACCCAAGCTGTCCGACTTCAGGCAAGCTTTTTGAGACCTCCCCCGGATGCGATCGGCTATTCTCGTCTACTGCTTTCGAGTCCAGCCGCAGCTCGTCTCAAACAAGCCTAGGGCTGCAGTCGGATAGTTTAAAAATCAGCCCCCAAGTTCTAACCCTATCGTCTATTCCTTGACCTCTGAGTGAAACGTCATGGGGTTAAGGGATAGTGGATAGGAGAATTCAAAAGGACTTAGGAGAAGAGACTGCGGTACTTTAGAGAATCCGAATGCACTTTCACTATCCGACGTGTTTATGATGCGCCAGCGGACGTCATGAATGTGCGTCTGCTGCTGTGGGGAAACTATGGAAACTACAGTTTTCTATACAGCGGACTACAACATGGATGTTTAATAAGAACGAGGGACTCCTGTAAACTCATCTAGAGACTCTGCACCGTGCTCTGATGCTGCTGCTTTGCTTTATGACCGTGGACAACAGAGAAACATATTCTTCATGACCAAAGTTGGAATTGAAATAAAAAAGGAAAGTGAAACTTATGCTCGTCACCCTCTCCCTCCGGTCCACTTTAATACAAATGATGCCAATACGTATGATTGTATGAACTAAAGATCTTAAAATCAATACAGATGTATTTATTATAAACGTTAGACCTTAACATCTATCACTGTGTATATCACCATTCAAACATCTTTTAAAAGTTGAACAAACCCCACACAGCTCAGTAAAGACTGAGATGTTGACTTTATTTGATCATTTCAGTGAAAACTAACGTTCATATTTCTCTCTTTGATTATAATACTGATGAACGTTCAGAACAAAGCACTTTGGCAACTTACCACCTATGTTTTAAAAAGCTTAATAAGCACCGTAACTTTCATGATATCATTTCTCGGTCATAATCGGTTGTTTCCGTGAACGGCCGACTGTTGAGTGACGGCAAATGCTGCGGCTGCAAGGCATTGTGGGGCAGCATTTTCGCTTCTCCTGTCGGTTAGGGAGGTCCAGTGGTTCCTAAGCTAAAGGAGGTTATAAAGGAAGTTTGAAACCTCCTTTCCTATCATTCTCATCATTCTAGAGAATTCGAACAGCACTTATCATGGCTGCCACTGAGGGACTTCCGGGTAATTTCACTCCTTTAGGAAGGTTCCTAAGCTAAATGGACTATTCGACTTCAGCTCAGGATCTGTCTTGTGTACAACTCTCACGAGAGTTTGCGAGTCACGTGGCTGAATGTTTACGTTTGGCAGGCAGCCTTTCAGTTACGATCGTTAATATCAGTGGGCAACAGCAAATGATGATGAGAAGCTAAACTATCTATTAATTATGTCAATTACAGGGAGTGTGATTGTTGAAATAGGGTGTTAGCCGTCTTGCTGTTCAAAGAAGAATGACAACACTGTAGATCACCAACACTATGGTTTATTTTTTATTCACAGGCAAGTCAACGTTGTTGCAGTAAAAGTCCCAAGATAGTTCCTGGTGCAATAAAATGTTCCCTTTCAGTGTTTTACTATGATGTCTGATGTTTCTCTATTAATATTGCTGCTGCATTCATGTGTATGTTGCATGTGCTGTAGATGTGTTTCTGAGCCGCTCCGATTACAACGAGAGTTACAACGAGAACGTGACGTCATATTTACACAAGACGGATCCTTTCTAGCCATAACCGCCCTCTGTCTGATGGACAGATGTGTTCATGATGACTTATATATTTACTTTTATGTCATTCACAGTGCGGTATAATGAGACAATAACAGGCTACAGATGCGGACATATACACATAAATATATTTATATAAATATATACAATTTAAAGTATGAGAGCACTCTCATAATAATGTAACACAATCAGAGACTGGACATATCCCCTCCCTCTCTCTGGTCACTGAAATGTGGAATTGAAATTACTGGCTAAAAGTTGTATTTACAAGTATTAAAAGTAAGCATAGGACACCAAACCAACTGAGACCCGTCTGTCCGCCGCATCTACGCACTGTACAACACACACATACACACCTACACACTGTACCACACACACACACACACACACACACACACACACACACACACACACACACACACACACACACACACACACACACACACACACACACACACACACACACACACACACACACACACACACACACACACACACACCACACACACTGTAGGCTACCACACACCTACAGCTCCTAAAGCATAATCAGGCTACAGCCGTTGTGTATTTTATTATGTGAAGCACTTAAATTATGAAGGTAGATATGGTGCAAAATGTGAGAGCGTGTAAAACCTGATGTGAGCACTTGCAGAAAAAAAATCTGAGTTTGTGTGCTTACATTTACACTTGTATAAAATATCCACGTAACTGTGAACCAACTTTGAAGTCACAGAAGAAAAAAAAAAGTTGTGTAGCTTGTAGAAAAAAATGAACTTTGAGATGAAATGTTCACTTGCAGAAAAATACATATTTTTTAAATATATTTTCCATTACAACTGCAACTTTATTTATTACAACCTCTCAAATCAGTCATTACAACTTGACGAATCTGCTCTGTGGCAGTATAAATCGACGAATCTTCGGTCTTGACTTTTGCTACACTTCTTGCGATAAATATGTCGCAAAAGTAATTTTCACCTGTAGATTTGGGGGGAGGGAGGGGGGTTGGAGCGAAGGGGCGGAGAGTAATGTAGGCCTGTTATACTGACTGATATATATATTTTACACACTGCTCTGCTTTCTGCACGGACCTCACAGCTGTTCTCACTGTATACATCGCGTCGCGATGAAAGCAGTTCTAAAACAATAGGCCGTGCGTCACGCCTCCACCGTTCCTGGAAATGCATCCGTGGAGGACCCATCAGTGTATCCTCAGTTATAGCTCCTTCAGAGAGCCTCCTCGATGCTCGGTCCTCGAAGTGCATTTAGAGAAATTAGTTGTACTTCAACATGGCGCGCTGAAATCCATTTCTGGGTCACTACCGGAGGACCGAAGAGTCGAGGAGGGGAAATTAGAGTATTGAGAAGCCTCTCTTGACATCAAAACATATGTTAAATGTAAAGCTTAATAAAAGTGGATTAAGATTATTATTCTGCACACAAAGATATTAAAATAAAACTCTGAACGCACCATCAGTTACCCTCTGATCTGATTTAATCTGACAGACTTCTGGACATTATTCACAATAACATGGACGTTATTTCAAAACGATCAGTATTGCTTTGAGAAGGCAAGTGCATTTATACAGCACATTTTAACAGAAGGCCTTTCAAAGTGCTTTATAAAAATGAAAAACATCAGGAGCATTAATAAATAGTGCAGAAGTTAAAGAGAAGAGGCCCCAGGATAGAGCCTTGAGGAACCCCATGTCATATGAGTCAAATATGACAAATATGACTTAAAACCACTATAGGTCAAGTGAGAAAACCCAATACATTATGATGTAATGTAGGAGAATCAGTCCTTAAATCTGAATGCATCATGTTCAGTTGTTACTGACAGTGTCAAAGAGGTGTTGATTCAGATCTCTGGTCTCTTTGGAGGCTGTACTTTGTGTCTGTAATGAACTGCATTATATTTCCATGTTTATCTAATGTGTGTATCCACTTCACTTGTGCTGTTTATGTTATTATTATTATTATTATTATTATTATTATTATTATTATTATTATGATGTATCTACAGTTTATAATGAAGAGAGAGTAAAAACAGTTCAGTATTTAATTGTAAAAACTTTAAAAGAAAAAAGTCAACTTTAGTTTCAATAATTAAAAATCCAGTTTATAATTTGTTTATGTTTCATCTGTGAATGTTCTCACCTTTAGTTGTTGTCCATATACAGAGACTGATGATGAGACTTGATAAAACCACAGAAATCATGATGATCGTCCATGTTGTCACATTCCCTGCATCATCACCTTAATGAAAAAAATAACAAAATGCTGGACAGTTATAAAAACAAATGTAATCATCTCACATCACGACATAAAGATGTGACACATCAGGATGAATGATTTTAAACAGCTCATAATATTCTCACCTGAGGACTGAAGAGAAACAGCTGAGGTCCTGTAACCATCAAACACTTTACAAGTAAATCACTTAAACCTTACCTGAGTTGGTTTCAGTTGTTGTTGCTGTGGTTGTTGTTGTTGGTTGTGGTGGTGTTGATGGTGTTGGTGGTGTGGTGTGTGGTGGTGGTGTTGTTGTTGTTGTTGTTGTTGGTGGTGTTGTTGTTGGTGGTGGTGGTGTTTTTGGTGGTGGTGGTGTTGGTGGTGTTGGTGTTGTTGGTGGTGTTGGTGTTGTTGGTGGTGGTGGTGTTGTTGGTGGTGTTTTTGGTGGTGGTGTTGGTGTTGTTGGTGGTGCTTTTGCGTCCTCACCTAAATAAATAAACACTCACCACGTTACAAACAGAACTCATCATTCTCAGTTAAAGTAACGGCACGTAGTAAAGTACCGTTAGTGATATTAACCCTCTGGAGTCGATGGTGCGCATAATTTTACGGAATTAATCATATATTTTCGATTATAAAGAGTAGAAATATGATTCAAATATCCGCGGAATCGCTGGAAGAGTAGCTTTCCAGTGGTATCTCCTGTGAGACTGTAACCAGGGCACAGCAGCCAATATGGCTGCTCAAAGCAGCTTGACTTTACACTGTGTGGGATTGGTGGATTCGTGTGTCCGTCAAGGAAATCTCGGCCGACAGCCATCATGGTCTGAAATGACCAATGGACATCGAGAAATCACTAAGGACCTACCCACCAAGTAAACAAAACATAAACCACGTGTTGCCATCAGTTTACGTCTGTGAGGGGAGAGAGAGAGAGAGACAGAGAAAATGGCTAAAAAAAACTTTACAGTTGCCGACTTCGCTAGAGATTTTTTTCGCTAGCAGCAGTGAAGATAGAGCCTCAGAACCTGAAGTCTTCAACTCTTCTGAAGAAGAAGAACACAAAGACAACAACAAGGATCCATTTGGACATGGGTAAATGTAAATATTACAGTAATAGTGTACTGGCAATGTGTGGGGAATACCGCGAAAATGAACAATAGGTTTATTGATATATTTTTTATCGATAGTCATGAACTTTTTCTTGGGACAAAATAGACTCTCCATTAGCAAACGTTTTACTCTGTGTTAACGTTATGTTGGTGTGTAAAAGTGAGATTACATGTGTAGATGATTAAATTAATCATGTATTCGTCCCACAACGGAGACATTTACCGTGACATGTTTTTGCCATCGATTATTTTATCATACTGAATGTAAAGTAACTGGAAATACCTGTGTGTGTGTGTGTGTGTGTGTGTGTGTGTGTGTGTGTGTGTGTGTGTGTGTGTGTGTGTGTGTGTGTGTGTGTGTGTGTGTGTGTGTGTGAGTGAGATAGAGATCAAGAGAGACTCCTTCTCCAACCTCCCAAACTTTCTTTTTATGTGTGCATTGTTATTTGTGCTTGAGCAACATTTTACTTGAACTTTATTTCAATGAAATTAGTTGTAATTATTGTCCTACATTTTAATTTGTTTTACAGAGAGGTTTCACAGCTGTCTGGGCCTAGGCCACAGGTGGCAGCGTTTATCCAGCAGCCAGAACATCCATCTGTGCCGGCCCCCAGGTCAAGATCTACCGTGGCTGAAGGGCCTTCACCAGAGCCATCACCACCAAGGACCAGCAGACCAGCATCACTACAGCAGCCTCCACCTCCAACTGCGGCTGCCACCAGGTCAAGATACACCTCAGCACAAAGGCTCCACCACAGCCATCACCTTCAACCCAGCCAGCAAGGAGGTCTCGTGGAGGTCTCGTATAGCACTTGTACACCCCACCTACACAGCAGCCCATGCACCATCACCCCCACCTACACAGCAGCCAGACCCACTGTCTTGGAAGACAGACAAAGACCTTGACACTTTCTTGACATTTATAATGAATAGTTGGTTGAAAGTTCGGATGTTCAATTTTGTAAATAGTTATATTTTCCAGTTTCTTATATTTATATAAATAGTTGGTTGAAAAAAACATATTTATAATAAATTGTTGGTTGAAAAAAAAAGGTTGAATGCTCAATTTGTATTTGTACACATCACATGAACCTTGGTATGTAATATGAAGTCATTATTCAGTCCTGATGTATCTCAGTCCCTGCTGTGGTGAAAGTAGAGTGATAAACACCTGTTTTACTCAAAATTCGAATTTAATTTTTTTAATTTTAGACATGAATAACACATTTATATACAGTGTAATTCAAATATTTCACTGCTTTTGTGATCCTAAGACTGGTAACCAAATCTAAAACACCAAAACAATTCAATCACATGAGTACATTTGTGTTTTCACAAGAGTTTTGAAGATTTTACGAACATCGGATGTCACATGTTAAGCTTTTGAGCTACTTATCTCATCAAACAGTGCGCTAAGGTGAGCAATTTGCATATATAGCAAGACCAGAGATTGTCCTGGGCATTTTGATATTTAACACATGGGGTGCCATGTTAGAAGAAATACATTTAAAAGGTGATTTAAGAAAACATCTAAACATCGAGAAAATACCCTTAGACTCCAGAGGGTTAAAGTAACGGTATGTAGTAAAGTACCGTCAGTGATATTAAAGCTGTTGTATTTAAAGTGTATTTTCCGCGTCCTCATCTGGCAAGTAGACCAGCAGCATCAGGAATGAAGACATTACGATCCTTCTGAATTCAGACATCGTGCTTCTCTCTCGGTCTCTGGCTCTCGACTGTCAGTTATAACCCGCTGCTTCTTTATTTCTCTTCTGAGAACTGAAAGTGTTTCTGTGAAAATGTGGTTATCGACAGCAGCAGAGCTCTGGAAGTTTTACCATCTGATGCTGAGCAGATAAGATTAGAGCAACAAGCAGAACCGTGCAGAGTGATGCACGTAAAGTAAGGAGTATATATAACAAATAAAAAATGAACAGCAGGGGGTGAATATCAATATACCTTATTATATAAATGAATATGCAGCGATAGCAAAAGGCAGTGTTGTTGATCAATGGAGTCGCTAGTGAAACTGTACTTTAAGAACACACCTGATGTTTAGTCAATGTCATAACAGGAAAAAACATACAAATAAATACATCTGCACTCTTGAAAGGCGAATAGGTCACTTTATTTACAGTAAGAAAACACAAAACAATCAAATGTACTGAAGAAAAAGCAATATTCCATTAAATTATATATATTTTTTAAAACAGTAATAACAGAATCCACTTTGCAAAACCTTCATTGTGCCCACACTGTAAGTATTAAGAATACAGTAAATCTCCAACATGTCTTCCCCCTTTTTCACGATCCACCTCTAGAGGGACTCACATGTTTTCATAAAGCTGCTGCTGTGCTCTCACTTTGATGCTATTAAGCCAAAAAAAGCAACATATGATTAAGATACATCTTATTATAACTCTGCTAGCTGTGCCCTTAAATTCTAAATCTTGCTATTGTTTTAAACTATGGCTGGGACTTTAACGCGTTAATTAAGATGAATTAATTACACAAAAATTAACGCGTTAAAAAAATTAACGCATTTTAATCGCACTTATTTTTGCACAGCGGAACGTTTCTCACTGGATGAGTTTCAGGCGTACCGATTATACTGAAGCACCAACTAACGTTCATGACTTCAGCATGGGACTTCAAACAACAACAAACCACGGTGATCAATAGTCAAACATGAACGAACAAGCTGATGAGACCGCTTTGGTCGGCCCCGTGGATGGGACATTTTGTTTTAAAAAACGGACGGATGGAAGCGTCGATAAGAGCACGGTGGTGTGCAAATTATGCAAAAAATAATTTGCATATCACCGCAGCACATCAAGTCTAAAGTATCACCTAAATGCAAAGCATGTAGCAGCTAGCATGTAGCAGCTAGCATGTAGCAGCTAGCGTGGACGTTAGCCCGACTCCGAGAGTGCAAGGAACCACACCCTGACCCAACCCACACTCAACCAGACGACTGGTTTCAGGGCCAGGATAAGTCAGTCCACGTCTGAGAGAATAACCAGCTCCCTGGCTCACTGCACTGCACTCGGCTGTCGACCACTTGGAGTCAAATCCATGTGGAAACTGCTTCTCACTGTTCTCAGGTCAAATATGTATATTTGATTAAAAATGCGATTAATTTCGATTAATTAATTACAAAGCCTCTAATTAATTAGATTAATTTTTTTAATCAAGTCCCGGCTCTATTTTAAACATTACATATTTTTCTTCGTTGGTTTGTTGGCGGTGGCGTAGAGGAGGCTGGGATCAGAGGAGGCAGCAGAGGAAGAGGAGGGAGCTCTCACAGTGCTGTAGGTCACTGCTTCATCATCATCATCATCATCATCATCATCATCATCATCATCATCATCATCATGAGCCTGCAGGGAAGGAAAACAACTCATAACTGACACACCCTTAAAGGAGTTCTGAAAGTCCTGTTTTTTGCAGCCACTTAAAGGGGACATATTTAGCTAATGTTCAGGTTCATATTGGTATTTTGTGACATGTCTCCATGCTTTAATGTTCTAAAAGCTCTTTATTTTTCTCATACTGCCTGTGCTGCAGCACCTCTTTTCACCCTCCGTCTGAAACCAGAGCCCAGTCTGCTCTGATTGGTTGCTGGAAAGGCTCTGTTGTGACTGGTCAACCGCTTAAGCCCCTGTCACACTGTCCCGAAATTGACACCCGATGGACACACGATAAAGGAAATGTTCAAATTCGGCTGTGATCGTAGCAACATCGGGCCGTTCGTGAGGGCATCTTAAGCCATCGTATGACCGCCGGTGGAGTTTCTCAGGCTCCGGCAGCAACTTTGTGAGCGGAAACTTCGTAAGGCACTCGTGAGGGCATCTTGTCAAGTCGTGTCATCTTCGTGTTATCATCGGTGCATTCGCCCTCACTCTGATCGGGGCGAATGCCTGATGGCACCGATGATAACACGATGCCCTCACGATGGCCTTACGATGGCCTTACGATGGGCAAAATGGACACACGAATTCAACACGAAAATGAACCTTTGCAAGGTCCTTCGGCTATTTGTTGGCATGCCAAAGATTTTTCCACCGCTCACGAAGTTGCTGCCGGAGCGAGAAACTCCACCAGCGGTCATACGAAGGCTTCAGATGCCCTCACGAATGGCCCGATGTTGCTACGATCACAGCCGAATTTGAACATTTCCTTTATCGTGTGTCCATCGGGTGTCAATTTCGGGACAATTCAAAGTGCTTTACACAAAATGAAAGACATTAAGAAAATGGCATTTAAAATCAGTCATTAAAAAGAAAAGCTAATAAAATAAACATTAAAAGGAAAAGTACATGGATAAAAGTTACAGTGCAGTTTAAGATATGAAAAGTTCAATTAAAAGCAGCGACAAAAAGAAAAGTCTTCAGCCTGGATTTAAAAGTAGTCAGAGTTGCAGCGGACCTTCAGGTTTCTGGGAGCTTGTTCCAGATAGTTGGAGCATAATAACTGAACGCTGCTTCTCCATGTTTAGTTCTGACTCTGGGGACAGGAAGCTGACCAGTCCCTGAAGACCTGAGAGATCTGGATGGTTCATAGTTTAGCAGGAGGTCAGTAATGTGTTTTGGGCCTAAACCATTCAGCGCTTTATAAACCAGCAGCAGTATTTTGAAATCTATTCTTTGACACACAGGAAGCCAGTGTAAAGACTTCAGAACAGGAGTGATGTGATCCACTTTCTTAGTGTCAGTGAGGACTCGAGCAGCGGTGTTCTGAATCAGCTGCAGCTTTCTAATAGATGTTTTAGTGAGACCTGTGAAGACACCATTGCAGTAGTCCAGTCTACTGAAGATAAAGGCATGGACAAGTTTTTCCAAATCCTGCTGTGACATTAGTCTTTTAATCCTAGATATGTTCTTTAGGTGATAGTAGGCTGATTTAGTAACTGTTTTAATGTGACTGTTGAAACTCAGGTCAGAGTCCATGACTACACCTAGATTTCTGGCTTTATCTGTTGGTTTGAACATTGCAGACTGAAGCTCAGCGCTAACTTTTAAACGTTCTGCCTTGGCTCCAAAAACCCTATCAGGCTTTGAAGGGGAGGGAGGACCCACCACCCCGCTCCTCTCATCATAGGAGGGCAGGGTGAGGGCTACACTGTAGACGCTATACGTTAGTCAGTGGACGTCCGACAACATGCTCTCTAACTTATATTGCAGCTATAGGCTATACTTTGGTTTACATTGCGTGAAGAAACTAGAGAGCTACAGTTAATTACATTCATCCAATGTCAGAAGGATTACCTTAACAAACGTTGTAATGCTTTTCTTTCATTTCAATTTGAGTAAAACATTGAAGATATAACATTGTTTTCTTTTTACACTGACTCAGATATAATGAAAAGACTACGTCAGTCGAAGCTCAGCTTTGGTAAGGAAGAGAGAGAGAGAGAGAGAGAGAGAGAGAACGAGAGAGAGAGACAGGACAGGCAGAGAGAGAGAGAGAGAGAACGAGAGAGAGAGAGAGAGACAGGACAGGCAGAGAGAGAGAGAGAGAGAACGAGAGAGAGAGAGAGAGAGAGAGAGAGAGAGTGAGAGAGAAAAAGAGAGAGAGAGAGAGAGAGAGAACGAGAGAGAGACAGGACAGGCAGAGAGAGAGAGAGAGAGAGAGAGACATAGGCATAATTTTAAAACATACATCTATTGCAGTTATGATGTCATAATAACATACGATTGTATAAAACACAATTTGCTTTCATCTCTGTTCTCTTTTGAGAATCAAACAAAACAGATTTAAATAAAACAAAAAGTGCAAACAAACAAGTGAAATGAACTAAACGGCTGAATTGCTTTTAATTCACTGGCAAGAGCGACAAGTGAGGAGGAGACAAGTGAGGAGGAGACAAGTGAGGAGGAGCGAACAGTGAACAACGAGGGAGAGATTGAGAAAGAGAGAGTAGAGGACAGAGAGAGTAAAGAACAGGAAGAAGACAGAGAGAGTATAGGAGATGGAAGAGAGGCTGCAGGTTACGGAAAGGAGAGAGACATGGAAAATGAATGTTGACAATGTGTTGTGATCATGTTAGCCTCTTCTGCACGTCCAGATCATTAATAGTAACGGAGCGTCCACACTACAGCTTCAAAAAAATCTTGGAGCTGGGCGTGTCTGGAGCTTGGGGATTTTATTCGAGCAACGCGACCAACAACCAATCACATGAATCTCCCGCCCCCGACATACAAAGCAAAAACCCCCGGGGATTTTATGGGAGCAATATATATATAAACTCCCCAAACAGGCGAAACCCTACCAGTTTCACCCACTGTCTCTGCCGCCTCCCTCCATGCCTGGTTCCTCCGGTTTGTATCCCGGTAGGTGAAGAGGGTCTGGTCATACAAAACCGGGTGATTCGCTACGGCGATAATTAGTTTCTCCTCCAACTTTTTTTGAAATATAGAAATGAACGGCGGGATATCTCTCCCAGCTTAGACGCGGTTTGATTGGCTACGGCTTCAGCTGTCAGATTTTCAGAAACGGGATTTGATTGGCTGGCGCTGGCTACTCCGGCGTCTCCGGCGTCAGAAGTTGAACATTGTTCAACTTCTGACGCCGGAGACGGCGGAGACGGACCGCTCTGCTACCCACAATTCAGTTCGGCGAAAAAGCGAGGCAACGTGACGTCACCCCATTGAAAGTGAATGGGCAGATTGGAGTTTTCGACGCTGTCGACGCTGTAGTGTGGACGGGCCGTAACACTCAACTGATTCTTATGCATTACACTTTCAAAATAATGTATGCTGCCATAGTCAGCCCACTGACATGGTTTGAAATCAATATATTATCCAATGGGTGACCCCCCACAGGACTTAAAAATCACCTAACTAGATCATGAAAATCCCAAATATCGCGGGGGGGATCCCCCGAACCCCCCTGGCATGTTTGGACCTCGGTATTTAGGAAATCCTGGATACGGCCCTGTTTGTAACATTAGACTTTGAAGGTTTGGTCAACAATGCAGCAGAGCTCTCGAGGCTCAAACCACTTCATCACGTTTGCAGTTGACTCAACCGTGGTGGGTCTCATCAGTAACAACGATGAGACCCACAACAGGAAGGAGGCTAACCAGCCCCCCCCCCATCAGGCTCTCCTTCTACCGAGGCGCCATCGAGAGCATCCTCAGCAGCTGCATCACATGTGGTTCAGAGGTTGACTGGATGGACAGTGCTTTGCACTAATGGACATGTTTTACAGTAATATATTCATCATTCAAGTTTTGTATATATTGACTGTTGTGTTTTTTTTATATTTATTTGTATTTTTTAATTCTCGGGATTGTGGGAAACAGTATCTCTCTGTCTCTACACAGAAACGGAAAGATTGACAATGAAGTGGACTTTGACTCGACTAATGCAGAAACCAGGATGTACATAAAGGATGTACTTAAAGGAATATATAATGGAACAAACAGTCGGGGGTAGATGGTGATGCGCCTTCATGTAGCCACAGGATGAACAGCAGTCACAAGGGCAGTGCAGGTGGAAGTAAGGCATGATATTCAGTCCAGGTTGTGAAAGCTATGTCATGACAAACCATACGGCTAATAGGTCACTTTATTTAGTAAAACACAAAACAATCAAAGGCACAGAATAAAAAGCAATATTCAATTAAAATATATAAAAAACAACATTAGATACAAATAATGACAATACAATATATTTTATGCCCATGCTGTAAATAGTAAGAATACAGTTTATATCCAACATGTCTCCTTTTCACGATCCACCTCTAGAGGGACTCACATGTTTTTAAGACAAAAAAAGCCAAATATCATGAACATAAATATGTGTATAACTGCTCGCTTTGCCCTTACCGGGGTTTAGTCTAAACTGGGTAGCATGAGCTCTGTGTCCTCACTGACGTCAGCGCCCTCTCACCAACATGCAGATTTCCCAGATGGTGTTCAGTTTGATTAAAAGCGGCTTTCGCCCATCGCTTTCCTGATGCTTTTCTGTGTTTCGCTGGGTTGTCGCATGCTTTCCGAGCGATTACAAAAGGGTCTTCGCCGACCTCTGGTCTCAGACCCTAATTAGAAAATAAATGAATAGTTTATTTGCAAAAACGAATTTACTGGTATTCCCTCAAGAGCACATTTAACACACACACAAAGATTCAGGATCATTTTACAATTCAGATATTTCACAAACAACGTATATGTATGAACATGTGAAGCAGCTACTGTGAGAAATAAAGGTATAGCTTTAAAATCACTGCTGTGAGTACAAGTACTGCTAATATTGAGATGTTATACACAGACTGTAGACCAGGGGTGTCAAACTCAAGGCCCGGGGGCCACATTCGGCCCGCGACTTCATTTTATGTGGCCCCACAAGAGCTTGCAAAGAATATAATATGTTTACTATACGGTTACATGCTACAGAAGCACGTTGCCCATAAACTACATGTCCCACAAGGCATCTCAAATATGACTTTTTCCTCAGAATTTGCCTTTTTTTCTTCAAAATATCCATTTTGTCATAGAATTCCTTTTTCTCAGAATTAGATTTTTATTTCAAAATGTCACTTCTATTTATTTATTCTCCAGAATTTGGATTTTCTTTTTAAATCATTTGGGACATACGCACTGAAGAGACTTGCCCTAGACTTCTGCTTTCAGACGTAGTTAATTATGAAGTTATTACCCTATCCGATGATAATCCAATGCAGAGGCAATGATGTAATATAATACATTATTTTATATATATTATATATTTATATATGTATTTTTATATAGTCTTAAAGTTACAACCGGCCCTTTGAGTGCAACCATAATGCTGATGTGGCCCGCAATGAAATTGAGTTTGACCCCCCTGCTGTAGACTATAGATCAGATCCAGTATGTATGGGGATGTGAGAGCATTAAAGGACGTCAGTCAGAAAGGAATGAATATAATGAGATGTACTTCCTATCACATGGAGGGGAGTTGATGTTGATCAGTCACACAGAGGCAGAAGGCTCTTGTCTGCATAGTCCGCCTCATCTTCATCTTCAACATTCTGCCCCTGTCAACATGGAACAGAGACATGGTAAAAACCCCGAGCAGAGCTGGAATTTACTTTGATGTACTGAAGTACACATTCCAGGTACTTGAGAATTTCACTTTATGCTACCTTAGCTACATTTTAAATCTAGCCATTTCCCTTTTAACTACACTTAATTGATCACACAGCTTTAGCTACTTTGCAAGATCATTGCAAGATAAGAATACAAATAAGAAATTCTGATCCATGAATGAAGCTCAGCGCAAGTTCTTCCAGGAAGACTGTCTCATTCACAAATCCTCTCTCACTCACTCGCCCTTTCTTTCAATAAGCAAGTGCGCATCACACCCCCAGCTAAACCAATCAGACTCATCTCATCTCCCACAAGCCAATCACAGCGCATCTAGCAAATGTTTAAATCCGCTTTCTTCTCCCCTGTCAGCTGATATTGAGAATCGATGCAGAAATATACTGTAGGTCAAGCTGTACAGCAGTATAATAAGTTATCAAATAAACCCTACCAATTTATTTAATTTAATATGTAATCGTTTATTTGGCAGGGACCACGCACAGTGAGGAACACTTAAAACATTCAATTGTGTCAAGCGTAACAGGGCCAGATTTAGCTTTGAGATCATTTCCACCCGCAGTCCCTCATAAAACATTTAAGAAGATTACATTTTTACAAACATAGCAAAAACAAAATACATGATATGCAAAAAGTGCAAGAGAGCAAGAGCAGCAGACAGGAGTATTTACCACATGGTAATACAATGTAGCAGCAACGAGATGTAAAGTGCAAGAGGAGATACCCCTGTGTTAAAGTGATCGCACGTCTATTTGTTTCTCAACTATTCTTTGAGTTGAGCTTTGAAGCTATTGAGAGTGGGAGGGCCGCCTTAATGCACGTGCTGACCCGGGCTGAAGCCATGTGGCCTACGGAGATCAGGGGCCTATCATGAGCCAATACAACAAATAAAATAAAAGTTTTTTATTTCGGATGTTTTTAATTTTAAATAAAGATGTTTTTAAATAAACAAACTCTTGGCTTTTAGAATATGAAACTTTTATTTCCAAAATCACACGATAAACACATGTTTGAAGCTTGTAAAGGGAAGATGACAGCTCTCACTCGCCACTCTGCTCTTCCGCAGCGCCGCCCCCCCTCCCTCCGCTGAAATTATGAATGTAAGGCGTATAGTAATCATAGATAACACGGCAGGGTCCGTTACAGTTTGTTTTCATCTGATTTAAAATAAACAAACTCTTGGCTTTCAGAATATTAAACTTGTTTCGGCAAATTCAGATGATAAATACAACGGTGAAGCTTCGGTATAATTACAAGCGGAGAACGGAGTAATTTAACGTCACAGCAGCTTAACAGCAGCCGGTGTTTCTCGTGAGTGTTTTCCCCGGGAAACAAACGCACACACACACACACACACACACACACACACACACACACACACACACACACACACACACACACACACACACACACACACACACACACACACACACACACACACACACACACACACACACACACACACACACAGACACACACACACACACACACACACACACACACACACACACACACACACACACACACACACACACACACACACACACACATACACACACTCGCGAGCTTCCCCCAGACCAGTAATCCAAACGAAAATATCTTCCCTCCGTAGTATTTTGATCATTTGCTTTTGCTCCGCTAATCAATCAGATCGATGGATTCCAGAGATGACTCCGTAACAGTCAGTGGGCACCACTTAACAGCCAATCAGAATGAGAATATGTTTCACATGTGACTTATTCAAATTGCGAGTGATTGAGTGACAGATGAAGGATCTTTAGGAGAAAAAGTTTGAGAAGAAAAAGTTTGAGAGTGGCGCTCGGGAAAGGAAATTGTTGAGGGAAAAGGAGTTTGGAGACAAGCAGCTGTTACAAAGCATGCCGAAGCTTAAAGGTTATTTTAGACCTGTAGGCCAGGATGAGGAGGAAGGACAGATGAGTTCTGTACCGAGCGGCAGCGGGGCCGGCCTCGGGGCCAAGTAGGCCGTCTGGTTCTGATAGCGATGGAGTAGCGGGAGAGGAAAAACCGACAGGAGGGATGTTGGAGGAGATGGAGAGGACGACGAGGACTTGCTTCGTGGAGGGGAGCCAACGGCAACCGGACAGATACATGAGGGAGGCCCGATACGTCACTCATCTGGAGGAGAGGACCAGGCGCGCGTGGAGCAGAGTGGAGAAGTGCGATCACAGAGCCTGCCGAGGCTATACATGACTTTGATTTGTTGTTTAAATAGGGGGCCTACAAAACCCCAGCCGCAGGGCCTGATGGCAGGTTAAGGCGGGCTTGGGGACAACCCTGTATCTCAGTTGGGAGGCTATTCCAGAATGAGCTGGCTTTAATGGAAAGTACATTTTGTACAAAAGTGGTCCGTCTGCGCTGGACTTCAGTCTCCTCTGGTTTCTGACCTAGTGCAGCGTCCAGTGTGTGTGTGTGTGTGGGGGGGGGGGGGGGGCAGTCCATGTAAACATTTATAAAAAAATATGTATTCACCACGTTTAGCTTTTTGTTCTATTTTTTTACTGTCTTTTGTAGATCCACAGTAAAACAAATTAATAATAAATACTCCAGTGTATTTATCCAATGTTTAAACTCACCATGTGTTCTTCCATCTTTGTTAGGTTCCCTAAATAAAAAAAAAAGGAAAGTTGACTTCCACAGACTGAAAATCCAGGGTACTTTTATTTGTATCTTTTTATTTTAAGGGAAAGTACTCTCACCTTTGGTTCTTATCCACATGTGTACTTTAGCCACACTGAGGAGGAGAGCTGTTAGACCCACAGACCCGATGAGGAGCCTCCACCACCCTGCAAGCAGAGAAGTTACATATAGCACGGGGTTTTGATGATGAGCCGTGAGTTAGCGTGTTTTATTCAGTCTCCACATCTGATAAAAAGTAAATGTCAATTAAAATGTGTTCTTCTAAATCACTTTTTTGTTTGACCGTGTTGTTTTTAGAGTTATTACCTTTTGATGTTATAATATTCTGTATTATCCATCCTTGTATTGTTGTCGGTGATGATTGAGTCGCTGTATAATGGAAAATATTAAACACATAAACAAATGATAGAATGTTGTAATTTTAGAACCTCGGATCGATGATGAGAGAAGAGTAACATTCATGTATTCACTTCATCATAATGCTCAAACGAGGCAGTTTAAAAATGTAAATACTCACAGGTAACCACAGACAGGTCAACCAGAGAGACTGGACCTTGTTGTTCTGCTTTGTTGAACCGCCGACATGCGTAAAGCCCAGCATCCTCCTCTGTGACCTTCCTTATAACCAGAGCACAGTTCTCTGTAACGCTCAGTCTGTCTGCTTTAGCTTTGGCTTCTTTCTGAATCTGCCGGCCTTCAGACAGCGTCACCGCAGCTGAACCTCTTGTATCGGTGAAGAGCCAGCTACTGTCACACTCATCCTGATCCTCTGTCACGTTGTCAAAAGGCAAAGTGACTTCATCTCCAGCTCTGACGGTGAAGGAAGGAAATTGCCACGCCGCTGCTGTTAAAAAATGAAAACATATTATAGACTGAAATATTCATGCTTCATTTTGACAACGTATGTCTCGCACCACCAGACACCAAATCAAATTCCTTGCATGTGTACATGTACCTGGGAATGAACTTGATTCTAATTCTGATTTAAGATCCAAAAGTTCCTACAAACTAAAACTGTATATTTGTGAAAGTTTTGACGACCACTAAAGTCACCAGGTTACAAACACAACTCATCGCTCTCAGTTAAAGGAACAGTACGCAGTAAAGTACCGTCAGTGATGTTAGAGCTGTTTATTTCATGTACCGGTGAATGGACTGTATTTATAAAGCGCTTTATCCAGTCTCTCACCCCTCAAAGCGCTGTATCCGTCTCTCACCCCCTCAAAGCGCTTCATCAGTCTCTCACCCCCTCAAAGCGCTTCATCCAGTCTCTCACCCCTCAAAGCTCTTCATCCAGTCTCTCACCCCCTCAAAGCGCTTCATCCAGTCTCTCACCCCTCAAAGCGCTTCATCCAGTCTCTCACCCCCTCAAAGCGCTTCATCCAGTCTCTCACCCCTCAAAGCGTTTCATCCGTCTCTCACCCCTCAAAGCGCTTCATCCAGTCTCTCACCCCCTCAAAGCGCTTCATCCAGTCTCTCACCCCTCAAAGCGCTTCATCAGTCTCTCACCCCTCAAAGCGCTTCATCCAGTCTCTCACCCCTCAAAGCGCTTCATCCAGTCTCTCACCCCTCAAAGTGCTTCATCCAGTCTCTCACCCCCTCAAAGCGCTTCATCCGTCTCTCACCGCTCAAAGCGCTTCATCCAGTCTCTCACCCCCTCAAAGCGCTTCATCCGTCTCTCACCCCTCAAAGCGCTTCATCCAGTCTCTCACCCCTCAAAGCTCTTCATCCAGTCTCTCACCCCCTCAAAGCGCTTCATCCAGTCTCTCACCCCTCAAAGCGCTTCATCCAGTCTCTCACCCCTCAAAGCGCTTCATCCAGTCTCTCACCCCTCAAAGCGCTTCATCCAGTCTCTCACCCCGCAAAGCGCTTCATCCAGTCTCTCACCCCTCAAAGCGCTTCATCCAGTCTCTCACCCCTCAAAGCGCTTCATCCAGTCTCTCACCCCTCAAAGCGCTTCATCCAGTCTCTCACCCCCTCAAAGCGCTTCATCCAGTCTCTCACCCCTCAAAGCGTTTCATCCGTCTCTCACCCCTCAAAGCGCTTCATCCAGTCTCTCACCCCCTCAAAGCGCTTCATCCAGTCTCTCACCCCTCAAAGCGCTTCATCAGTCTCTCACCCCTCAAAGCGCTTCATCCAGTCTCTCACCCCTCAAAGCGCTTCATCCAGTCTCTCACCCCTCAAAGTGCTTCATCCAGTCTCTCACCCCCTCAAAGCGCTTCATCCAGTCTCTCACCCCTCAAAGCGCTTCATCCAGTCTCTCACCCCTCAAAGTGCTTCATCCAGTCTCTCACCCCCTCAAAGCGCTTCATCCGTCTCTCACCGCTCAAAGCGCTTCATCCAGTCTCTCACCCCCTCAAAGCGCTTCATCCGTCTCTCACCCCTCAAAGCGCTTCATCCAGTCTCTCACCCCCTCAAAGCGCTTCATCCAGTCTCTCACCCCTCAAAGCGCTTCATCCAGTCTCTCACCCCTCAAAGCGCTTCATCCAGTCTCTCACCCCTCAAAGCGCTTCATCCAGTCTCTCACCCCCTCAAAGCGCTTCATCCAGTCTCTCACCCCTCAAAGCGCTTCATCCAGTCTCTCACCCCCTCAAAGCGCTTCATCCAGTCTCTCACCCCCTCAAAGCGCTTCATCCAGTCTCTCACCCCCTCAAAGCGCTTCATTCAGTCTCTCACCCCTCAAAGCGCTTCATCCAGTCTCTCACCCCCTCAAAGCGCTTCATCCAGTCTCTCACCCCTCAAAGCGTTTTATCCGTCTCTCACCCCTCAAAGCGCTTCATCCAGTCTCTCACCCCTCAAAGCTCTTCATCCAGTCTCTCACCCCTCAAAGCGCTTCATCCAGTCTCTCACCCCCTCAAAGCGCTTCATCCAGTCTCTCACCCATCAAAGCGCTTCATCCAGTCTCTCACCCCCTCAAAGCGCTTCATCCAGTCTCTCACCCCTCAAAGCGCTTCATCCAGTCTCTCACCCCCTCAAAGCGCTTCATCCAGTCTCTCACCCCCTCAAAGCGCTTCATCCAGTCTCTCACCCCCTCAAAGCGCTTCATTCAGTCTCTCACCCCTCAAAGCGCTTCATCCAGTCTCTCACCCCCTCAAAGCGCTTCATCCAGTCTCTCACCCCCTCAAAGCGCTTCATTCAGTCTCTCACCCCTCAAAGCGCTTCATCCAGTCTCTCCCCCCCTCAAAGCGCTTCATCCAGTCTCTCACCCCCTCAAAGCGCTTCATCCAGTCTCTCACCCCCTCAAAGCGCTTCATCCGTCTCTCACCCCTCAAAGCGCTTCATCCAGTCTCTCACCCCCTCAAAGCGCTTCATCCAGTCTCTCACCCCTCAAAGTGCTTCATCCAGTCTCTCACCCCTCAAAGTGCTTTATCCAGTCTCTCACCCCTCAAAGCGCTTCATCCAGTCTCTCACCCCTCAAAGCGCTTCATCCAGTCTCTCACCCCTCAAAGCGCTTCATCCAGTCTCTCACCCCCTCAAAGCGCTTCATCCAGTTTCTCACCCCTCAAAGCGCTTCATCCAGTCTCTCACCCCCTCAAAGTGCTTCATCTGTCTCTCACCCCTCAAAGTGCTTCATCCGTCTCTCACCCCTCAAAGCGCTTCATCAGTCTCTCACCCCTCAAAGCGTTTTATCCGTCTCTCACCCCTCAAAGCGCTTCATCCAGTCTCTCCCCCCCTCAAAGCGCTTCATCCAGTCTCTCACCCCTCAAAGCGCTTCATCCAGTCTCTCACCCCTCAAAGCGCTTCATCCAGTCTCTCACCCCCTCAAAGCGCTTCATCCAGTCTCTCACCCCTCAAAGCGCTTCATCCAGTCTCTCACCCCCTCAAAGCGCTTCATCCAGTCTCTCACCCCCTCAAAGCGCTTCATCCAGTCTCTCACCCCCTCAAAGCGCTTCATTCAGTCTCTCACCCCTCAAAGCGCTTCATCCAGTCTCTCACCCCCTCAAAGCGCTTCATCCAGTCTCTCACCCCTCAAAGCGCTTCATCCGTCTCTCACCCCTCAAAGCGCTTCATCCAGTCTCTCACCCCCTCAAAGCACTTCATCCAGTCTCTCACCCCTCAAAGCGCTTCATCCAGTCTCTCACCCCTCAAAGCGCTTCATCCAGTCTCTCACCCCTCAAAGCGCTTTATCAGTCTCTCACCCCTCAAAGCGTTTTATCCGTCTCTCACCCCTCAAAGCGCTTCATCAGTCTCTCACCCCTCAAAGCGTTTTATCCGTCTCTCACCCCTCAAAGCGCTTCATCCAGTCTCTCACCCCTCAAAGCTCTTCATCCAGTCTCTCACCCCTCAAAGCGCTTCATCCAGTCTCTCACCCCCTCAAAGCGCTTCATCCAGTCTCTCACCCCTCAAAGCGCTTCATCCAGTCTCTCCCCCCCTCAAAGCGCTTCATCCGTCTCTCACCCCCTCAAAGCGCTTCATCCAGTCTCTCACCCCTCAAAGCGCTTCATCCAGTCTCTCACCCCCTCAAAGCGCTTCATCAGTCTCTCACCCCTCAAAGCGCTTCATCCAGTCTCTAACCCCCTCAAAGCGCTTCATCCAGTCTCTCCCCCCCTCAAAGCGCTTCATCCAGTCTCTCCCCCCCCTCAAAGCGCTTCATCCAGTCTCTCACCCCTCAAAGCGCTTCATCCAGTCTCTCCCCCCCTCAAAGCGCTTCATCCAGTCTCTCACCCCCTCAAAGCGCTTCATCCAGTCTCTCACCCCTCAAAGCGCTTCATCCAGTCTCTCACCCCTCAAAGCGCTTCATCCAGTCTCACCCCCCTCAAAGCGCTTCATCCAGTCTCTCACCCCTCAAAGCGCTTCATCCGTCTCTCACCCCTCAAAGCGCTTTACATACAACAAACCATTCACCCCCAGTTCATACAGAGCAATGTGCCCCTTGCTCAATGCAGGGGTTAGAGCCATTTCCCTTTCATCATTATGGTTTGAATGTTTGTCTTATTACTAAAAGGCTTTAGAGTAAACTCTTAACTATTTATTTTTGTGAATCACACTACGCTTTAAAAGATGTTAGTTTAACGGTACGTCCACACAGCAGCTTTTCAAACATCTTGAACATCTTGGAGCTGGGCGTGTCTGACAGCTTGGGGATTTTATTCAAGCAACACGGCCAACAACCAATCACATGAATCTCCCGCCCCCGACATACAAAGCAAAAAACCCCGGGGATTTTATGTGAGCAATATATATATATATAAACTCCCCAAACAGGCGAAACCTACCAGTTTCACCCTCTGTCTCGGCCACCTCCCTCCACGCTGGTTTCTCCGGTTTGTATCCCGTTAATAGTTCTGGTCGTAAAGAACCGGGTGATTTGCTACCGTAACTTCTCGTTTGGAATATGAGGAAATGAACCGCGGTCTGGTTCTCCCTGCTTACACGCGGTTTGATTGGCTAGCGCTTCTACTGTCAGATTTGCATAAACGTGTTTGATTGGCTGACGCTTCCAGCTCAGCTTCAAAAGTTGAACATTGCTCAACTTTTGAATCCTGGAAATCCTGGAAATCTTGGCTTCGCTCCCCCACAATGCAGTTCGGCGAAAAGCGAGGCAAAGTGACGTCACCCCCATTCAAAGTCAACGGGCCGAGAAGCGGTGGAAGCGGTGGAAGATTCGTCTAACGGCCCGTCCACACAGCGGTGTGCGCTGACGCTTGCCGGCGGGCGTGTCTGAAACTCGACCAACAACCAATCACATGAATCTCCCGCCCCTGACACACAAGCAGCGGTTTGATTGGCTAGAGCTTGTACTGGCATATGATTCGATTGGCTGACGCCTCGCCGAGGCGTCAAAAGTTGAACATTGCTCAACTTTTGCAGCGAGCCACGCCAGCTACGCTCCACGTCGCTTCCCACGATGCATTTCGGCTAAAAGTGACGTCACCCCATTCAAAGTGAATGGGGAAGCGTCAACGCACGCCGCTGTGTGGACGGGCCGTTTGTCTCACTTATTTGCTGTCAGATACGTGTATGTCATATGTCTATATGTGGCATGACATTCGTTCACAGCTGAGGGTGTGATTAAACAGGAAGCGGAAGATACGCTTGGTACGGTTACTTTGAAGCGAGGAAGTTTGTCTTCATGTTTGTATGCCGCCTGGATCAAAGAATAAACCTGATGTGATGTCGTGAACAGTGTGTGTTCTCCGCGTCCTCACCTGGAAAGTGGAGCAGCAGCATCAGGAATGAAGACATCACGATCCTTCTGAATCCAGACATCGTGCTTCTCTCTCGGTCTCTGGCTCTCGACTGCCAGACTCTCTCACCTGCTGCTTTTTTATTTGTCTTCTGAGAACCGAAGGAGAAGTGAGCTTTGGAGGTTTTACCCTCTGATGCTGACCAAATAAGGTAAGAGCAAAAAGCAGAACAATGCAGAACAATGCACAAAAAGTGATGTCAATATATATATAAACAATTCAAAATAAACAGCAGGGGGTGGATATCAATATACCTTAACCCTTGTGTGATGTTCCAAAACACACACACACACACACACACACACACACACACACACACACACACACACACACACACACACACACACACACACACACACACACAGGAGGCCGAGACAGGTGCACAGGACCTACAATTTCCACACCTTTGTTAGTCCCGGGTCCAGTGGTAAATGTGTAGGGGGGGGGGGGGGTGGGTACAGTGGGTGGTCATTGAAAATGTGTTCTGATATATGTTCTTCACAGAAAATGAGCCAAGGCCATTGAGTGTGAGTTTGGAAACATAATTTATCATATCATTTTTCTTTAGATAAATAATGAAAACGGGTCCCACAGACCCGAACATCACACAAGGGTTAAATATAAATGAATATGCAGTGATAACAAAAGGCAGTGTTGTTGATCAGTGGAGTCACTAGTGAAACCGTGTACTTTAAGAACACACCTGATGTTTAGAGAATGTCATATTAGGAAAAACCATACACATAAATACATAGGCAGGTAGGACCAGGCGGACTCACGTTTGGGTACATTTGGTGCCATTAGTACCATTTAACCTTTCTGAGGTACCACACTGTAAACATCATTTTATTACATTGAATTGTCACTATAGGTATTCATTCCATTCAATGGAATATTCTCCCTGACCTTTATGCCACTTGTGGCCACAAAGCGTAATGCTGTGCAGTTGCCAGGCAGACCTGCATGCATTACGCAGGGCCCTACCTCTGGAACCCAATGGTCGATTTGGATGATTGACACATCTTTGCAACCGTTAGAGCCAATAGAATCGAGGGGCAGTTCATACATTCATACATTACCTAAACCGGAAGCTCCAGTCGGCTAACCATTATAAGCAGTGGGTGCCGGCCCATAGGGGCGCTAGGGGCGCCGCCCCACCTCTTCCCACATACAAAAAAAAATATTAAAAAAAATATTAAATAAAAAAAATATATTAAAAAAAATATATTTAAAAAATATATATATTTTATATTTTTATTTTTAATGAACAAGGTAAATATTATACAAATGGTAACAGTAAAATGTATAATCTACAATAACATCTCGTTTAAAATTGTGTTACGATGTCTAAAGTTACTGATAAGTCACATGTTTCCTGCCTGGCCTTGCCCATGGCATTAGTTTATCATTACCGGGCGCCGTGCAAGGAGCCCCCGATCCAAACAGCAGCAACCAGCACGTTGCAAAGGTCTCAATAGTAAACTGTGCCGCCGAAACATAATTTCAGCGCCGTCAAATATTTTGGTCACCCACTATGTTGGCGCCCACGTTGCTTACGTGCGTTGACGTGAGTTGTTTTTTAGACTCGTGAGTGACCAAGGTGACGCAGAAGTTGGATGAGAATGGTGTGCAGGTGGAGTCGCCGGACCTCGGTCCGCACCCAATTCCGTGCAAGAGCTACTCTCCAATCCTTTCGAAAGGAGAAGTTTGGGAGATAAATTGATACTTAAAGACCTTGGACCGGACCAACCCGATTTGTATATATCACAGCAAGCTCGTGAAAAAGACAAATAGTATCAAAGAGGCTTCTCAGTAGCTGGTACACCAGAAAGGCATGGCTAGCTGGATGCAAACAGGTAAATGCTATCTTTTGTTTCCCATGCTTGCTCTTCAAACAGCCGGGGACAGATACGATCTGTTCAGAAACTAGACAAAAGTTAAACAAGTACAAACCACAGACTGCCTGTGTCATGGAGAATACAGTCGCTGGTTTATTTATGTCTGTAGGCCGTTGTTGTGAGTGTGGACGGTCGGAGCATATACAACGTTAGCTTAGCCTGGTCAACCCAAGCTCCATTCAGAAAACAAGCATTCTAAAAGGTTTTTCGCCTGCCGTCTGTCTGCAGACTTGTCAAAGCATTAATTCATGGTTTTTACTAACCGGTATCAGTATGTTGTTACGTCGGCATCATTTAGAAACGTGTATTACAATTTAATCACGGTAAAATATGTTCATCTTGTTGTAGTTGTAGCTCCCGAGCCAGCGCGTCTTGTTTGAATGATGCGAGTAAACACAGCTGGCAGCCGCGGTGAAACTCGAGCGACTAGAGCGATGCGATAGGAGCGTTTAGAGCGAAGCGAATATTCGCATCGCGTCCGGTCTGAACGCAGCATTAAAGCGAGCTCCGCGCTGCACTGGAAACGCGCCATTACATCACCAGAAGTCCTAATTTAAGGGGTCATTTGTCCCAAAAAAAATTTTTTTACTCACTATATCAACAGCCCCACCAAAGATATTTTCCAGCAGCCGCCACTGATTATAAGCTGTATTATTTATAAATGTAATGATGGATTATCAGTAATCATTTCAAAGTGACACAGAGACATTGATTATCCTTCAGCGGCGTTTTTATGCCCTTGAACACAACTTTTGATCACAAAATAGCAAAGGTAAAACATAATTATCATCATGGCTCTGTAATCGGAAGTTTTTGTCTTGCTTTTTCCTGGCTGCTTGTTCAGTAAGTTTTGGTCGTACAGTGATGAGACTTATACCAATAGAATCTGTGGAATCTCAGCTTTCATATGATATGTAGTTTGTGCAGATAATATTACTTTGTCTCAAGTTATGTTGCGAGTTATGTGCTAACGATGCGTTAGCATGTTTCGCTAAGTGGTGAATTTAATGCTTGGCGTTAGACATCTGTTCCGTTTAGGTAAAAATAGTTAATATTGTCAGGTAGCTGAGTTTCTTCCCGTTTAGTGGGTATGCATCATTAACCTGTTAAGCCTCAAAGACCCCACCGGCGGGCCTTTTTTTTCTTTCAACAACACTGTGTCTCAGGTGTGACAACCCTGTGGTTGTGCACCATGTGGTGCTGTTGTAACCTGGGTTCTCCTTGTAATCAGCAGTGATGAGACCCACCTGTGGCACCTGGTTCCAGCATTTAAGAGGGCTGCAGAACAGGCTCTCGCTCTCTCTCGGCTGCCCTGCTCGGTGCACCAGCGCATCCTCCTGCTGATGTTCAGGTGTATATCAGTATGTAGTGTCTCTACTTTAAAGAGTTCTCTCCTGCTAATGTTCAGGTGCATATCAGTATGTAGTGTCTCTACTTTAAAGAGTCCTCTCCTGCTGATGTTCAGGTGCATATCAGTATGTAGTGTCTCTACTTTAAAGAGTCCTCTCCTGCTGATGTTCAGGTGCATATCAGTATGTAGTGTCTCTACTTTAAAGAGTCCTCTCCTGCTGATGTTCAGGTGCATATCAGTATGTAGTGTCTCTACTTTAAAGAGTCCTCTCCTGCTGATGTTCAGGTGTATATCAGTATGTAGTGTCTCTACTTTAAAGAGTTCTCTCCTGCTAATGTTCAGGTGCATATCAGTATGTAGTGTCTCTACTTTAAAGAGTCCTCTCCTGCTGATGTTCAGGTGTATATCAGTATATAGTGTCTCTACTTTAAAGAGTCCTCTCCTGCTGCTTCTTTATTTCTCTTCTGAGAACTGAAGGAGAAGTGATTCTGTGAGAATGTGGTTAACAGCAGCAGCAGAGTTTTGGAGGTTTTACCCTCTGATGCTGACCAAATAAGGTAAGAGCAAAAAGCAGAACAATGCAGAGTGATGTACATAAAGTCATGAATATATATATATATATAAACAATTAAAAATACACATCAGGGGGTGGATATCAATATACCTTAACCCTTGTGTGATGTTCCAAAACACACGCACACACACACACACACACACACACACACACACACACACACACACACACACACACACACACACACACACACACACACACACACACACACACACACACACACACACACACACACACACACACACACACACACACACACACACACACACACACACACACACACACGGGTCCCACAGACCCAAACACCATACAAGGGTTAATATATAAATGAATATGCAGTGATAACAAAAGGCAGTGTTGTTGATCAGTGCAGTCACTAGTGAAACTGTGTACTTGTCACGATCTTAGTGTCATGTCACGGTTTTAGTTTTGTCTGTCTGGTAATGGGTTTTATTTTGCTATTCTGTTCTCCCTGTGTCTTGTTTTCCTTCCTGTGTTTTTCCTGCTGTGTCTGATTGTCTCATTGTGTTCACCTGTTGGCCTTGGGTTTCCTCCATGTTGGTCACGGTCAGTTTTGTTTGTTGTTGCTACCTTGTGCTACCTATGTTTTTCATGCCATGTTTATGTTCATCAGCTTTTAAATAAAGCTCACTTTTGTTTCTGGATCTTTTACCTTTTTTGTAGTCTGCATTTGGGTCCTACCTTTTTCCACGATCCTGACAGAATCAACCGACCATCTATGGGCCCAGCGGATTTTTATCATTTTGACTTGGATCTGTTCGATCTAGATTACTCGCTTCGGTGTCATCATGCTGAGTGGAGTAGAATCTCGTCTAGAAGGGACAAAGAGGCTGTCCTCAAAATGGCACAAATGGAGGTGGCCGATATGCCTTGGTTGAGGAGTTTTTTCACGCAGCCCTGCCTGAGTGTCAGTCTCCATTCTCTGACCCTTTTTCGGGATCCTGCCTGGCGTTTGGAGGTCCACAGATCCTCCAAAAGACCTCTAACGGCCCGTCCACACTACAACTTCAAAAAAAGCTTGGAGCTGGGCGTGTCTGAAGCTCGACTAACAACCAATCACATGAATCTCCCGCCCCTGACACACAAGCAGCGGTTTGATTGGCTAGAGCTTGTACTGGCATATGATTCGATTGGCTGACGCTTCCACCGAAAGCTTCAAAAGTTGAACATTGCTCAACTTTTGCAGCCTGAAACGCCAGGAAAGCTCCGCTCTGCTTCCCACAATGCAGTTCGGCGAAAGTAACGTCACCCCATTCAAAGTGAATGGGCAGACGCGTTGGAAACCGTTTTTGAAGCTGTCTAAGCTGTAGTGTGGACGGGCCGTAAGAGACGCAAAGTCAGGATTCCAGCCCATGCTCCAGCGGTTCCGGTTCCAGTGCCGGTCCACACAGCCATGGTTCCGGTTCCAGTGCCGGCCCACACAGCCAAGGTTCCGGCTTCAGTTCCGATCCCAGCAGCCATGGTCCTAGCTCCAGTACCGGCCCCTCCAGCCATGTTTCCTGCTCCAGTACCGGCCCCAGCAGCCGTGTTTCCGGTTCCAGTACCGGCCCCTGTAGCCATGGTTCCGGCTCCAGTACCGGCCCCAGCAGCCATGTTTCCTGCTCCAGTACCGGCCCCTGCAGCCATGATTCCGGCTTCAATTCCGGCTCCAGTTCCGACTCCAGTACCGGCCCCAGCAGCTATGGTTCTGACTCCAGCTCCTTGTCTTCTGTTAGCTCTCCGGCCGACGCCAACCCCTCGTGTCCAGACGGCATACCGGCCAACTCAAGTCCCTGCTCAAGTCCCTTCTCGAGTCCCCTCTCCAGTTCCTTTCCAAGTCCCTTCTCAAGTCTCCTCTCGAGTCTCTTCTCGAGTTCCCTCTCAAGTCCCCTCTCAAGTCTTTTCTCGAGTCCCCTCTCAAGTCCCTTCTTGAGTCCCCTCTCAAGTTTCTTTCCAAGTCCCTTCTCAAGTCCCCTCTCAAGTCCCCTCTCAAGTCTCTTCTCGAGTCCCCTCTCGATTCTCTTCTCGAGTTCCCTCTCAAGTTCCTTTCCAAGTCCCTTCTCAAGTCCCTTCTCGAGTCCCCTCTCAAGTTCCTTTCCAAGTCCCTTCTCAAGTCCCTTCTCGAGTCCCCTCTCGAGTCCTCTCTCGAGTTCCCTCTCGAGTCCCCTCTCGAGTCACTTTTCAAGTCCCTTCTCATATCCCTTCTCTAATCCCAACTCCATGTTCTGTGTCATTGGGGGTTCCGCTGAGGGTCCTGCCAACTCCATGTCCTGTTTCGTTGGGGGTTCCACCGGATTTCCTGCCAACTCCATGTCCTGTGTCGTTGGGGGTTCCACTGAGGCTCCTGCCAACTCCATGTCCTGTGTCGTTGGGGGTTCCACTGAGGCTCCTGCCAACTCCATGTCCTGTGTCGTTGGGGGTTCCACTGAGGCTCCTGCCAACTCCATGTCCTGTTTCGTTGGGGGATCCGCCGGGTTTCCTGCCAACACCATGTCTTGTCGTGTTGGAGGTGCCGTCAACACCAGCCCTTGCTCCGTCCGGGGTCCCACTGAAACTAGCCCATGTCCCGTCCAGGGTTCCTGTCCGGACAACACTGGTTCCTATTACGCCGGTGGTCCAATCGGCCATGAACCCGGTCCGTCCTTGTGCCCGGCTCCCTGACTATGCCCGCCACGGCCTTAGCCGCTTCTCTGCCTCTGCCTTGCCCCGGGCCATCCGCCCGAGACCCCCTCCATGAACTCAGCCTTGCCCCCGGGTCGTCCGCCCGAGACCACCTCCTGTTCCTCTGCCTGGCCTCTGGGCTGTCGTCCCAGACCCGTCCTCCGGAACCCTTCCACCCACCCTTTTGGAAGTGTTGGACTGACTTTGTTTTCTTTGGACGTCTAGAATCCGTCCCTTGAGGGGGGGGGGTTCTGTCACGATCGTAGTGTTATGTCACGGTTTTTGTTTTGTCTGTCTGGTAATGGGTTTTAATTTGCTATTCTGTTCTCCCTGTCTCTTGTTTTCTTCCTGTGTTTTTCCTCCTGTGTCTGATTGTCTCATTGTGTTCACCTGTTGCCCTTGTGTTTCTGACTCCCTTACCCAGCTGTGTCTTGTCCTGTGGTTACCCCTCTTTGTATTTAGTCTTGTCTTCCCCTGTGTTCCTTGTTGGCTGATTGTCTTTCCTGTCTCCCTCCATGTTGGTCACGGTCAGTTTTGTTTGTTGTTGCTACCTTGTGCTACCTATGTATTTCATGCCATGCTCATGTTCATCAGCTTTTAAATAAAGCTCACTTTTGTTTCTGGACCTTTTACCTTTTTTGTAGTCTGCATTTGGGTCCTACCTTTTTCCATGATCCTGACAGTACTTTAAGAACACACCTGATGTTTAGAGAATGTCCTATTAGGCAAAACCATACAAATAAATACATCTGCACTCTTGAAAGTCAAATAGGTCACTTTATTTAAAACACAACACAATCAAATGTACTGAAGAAAAAGCAATATTACATTGAATTATATTTAATAAAAAACAGTAATAACAAAGCCAGAATCGACTTTACAAAACCTTCATTGTGCCCACACTGTAAGTATTAAGAATACAGTAAATTAGTTAGGTAGCTTGAAGAGGGAAAAGCTCCATTTGGGAGAGAGCAGGAGACCAGTGCACCTCCTCTGCCAGTGGGTCTGGGTGTATGGGAGAAGGAATATGCTGTGGAGAGAGCTGCTGGGGTGGATGTGTTGGATGGAGTAATCCAGGTCTCAGTGAGAGCAAGGAAATCCAGGGACTGCAGGGAAGCGTAGCGAGAGATGAAGTCAGCCTTAGGAACAGCTGACTGGCAGTTCCACAGGCCGCCTGAAACTAGATGTTGGATCTCAGTGGAGCATGTGGGATAGACGAGAGCAGGGCGGTTATATCGATTAGGAGATACACGGGGCCAGTGATAATTGCGAGAAGATACATGAACAGGTATGGAGAAAATACACATGATTATGTGAGGGGCTAAACAACCAAATACAATTTAAAATACTAGATATACTTAGCTCAATCAAAGTATGATGTGACTCCAACAGGACTCCTTTGTCTTAGCCTGTCTGAAGCTGAAGCTGACGCTCCAGGAAAGAGCTACCTAAAATGGACACCTGATTGCTGAGTTCTCACAGCTGTGGGGCCACGCCCCTCTAATTAGTTAACTCTCTACAGCTGATGGTCGACAGCAGAGTCTTCCTGTCTATTGTAATGCAGGGTTGAGACGTGTGACCCACTGAGACCTGTGTAACAGGTTCAGTTGAGCAGATCTGAGATTTAAAATCTCTCAAAAAGTGCCGTTACAAATACAATAACTACAGAACAATTATAGAGAGTAGAATAAATGAAACGGAGAAGTCTATTTAAACAAGAATATAACTTACAGTGATTGCTGAGTCAATAGGTAGTCTCGTCACCCGGTCAAGATGCACACTAAATGTATTATTTATAAATGTAATGATGGATTGTCAGTAATCATTTCAAAGTGACACAGAGACATTGATTAACCTTAAGCAGCGTTGTTATGCCCTTGAACACAACTTTTGATCACAAAATAGCAAAGGTAAAACATAATTATCATCATGGCTCTGTAAACGGAAGTTTTTGTCTTGCTTTTTCCTGGCTGCTTGTTCAGTAAGTTTTAGTCGTACAGTGATGAGACTTATACCTTTAGAATCTGTGGAATCTCAGCTTTCATATGATATGTACGTTGGGCAGATAATATTACTTTGTCTCAAGTTATGTTGCGAGTTATGTGCTAACGATGCGTTAGCATGTTTCGCTAAGTGGTGAATTTGACGCTTGGCGTTAGATATCTGTTCCGTTTAGGTACAAATTGTTAATATTGTCAGCTGAGTTTCTTCCCGTTTAGTGGGTATGCATCATTAACCTGTTAAGCCCCAAAGACCCCGCCGGCGGTGCTTCTTTTTTTTCACGACACTGTATCTCAGGTTTGACAACCCTGTGGTTGTCCACCATGTGGTGCTGTTGTAACCTGGGTTCTCCTTGTAATCAGCAGTGATGAGACCCACCTGTGGCACCTGGTTCCAGCATTTAAGAGGGCTGCAGAACAGGCTCTCGCTCTCTCTCGGCTGCCCTGCTCGGTGCACCAGGCCACCGCTCCTCTGTGTGTTTTATTGTTGGTTGTAACCACTGCGTTGGGATAAATAAATGATTGTTTTGGGCCACTCCTGTGTGGAACTGTTGTCCTTTTGTTACAAGCAGAGCCAGCTTGTAACACAGGGCTTCTTAATATTTAAAAAACTATGAATGTGTTATACCATCCTAACGGGAAGAAACTCAGCTAACTGATGATACGAACCATTTTTACCGAAACAAAACACAAGTCTCACAAGAAGGGTCTAAATGAGCCCTGAGCGAAAACATGCTAACGCACTTAGCACAGAACTCTAGCTATACCAATCAATATACTTATCGGATCTGCACAAACAAGCTTAGCTAACAATCTGAGATTCCACAGATTCAGATATGATCACTGAACGATCAGAACTTGCGACAGGGGAAGCAAATACAGACAACAAACGACGTAGCTTTAGGTAGCAAAACACGGAGATATGCCTACCTCAAAAGTTGCGTTCAATGGCATTAAAACGAGAAAAACGTGGCTGAAGGTTAATACATAGGTTAATCCAATGTGTCTGTCACTTTGAAAAAAGTATTGATAATCCATAATTCCATTTTTTATGTCAAAAATTGAGTTTTCATATTAGCTGCTAATGATAGCTTCCAGAGTGTATGACAGCTTCCTGTTTTGGCTACGCGTCACTCTCACTCCTTATTTAGTAACGTGTGTGTCTATGTGGAACCTCTCATCGATTCTATTGGCTCTAGCTGTTAAAAAGAGATGTCAATCCTCAACATCGACCAAGGGGGGCCAGAGATAGGTCAAATCTACCCAAATGACCCCAGAAGTGTTTTTTTTGTGCTAAATCTCTTTAAAAAGGTCAAATTTAACTTGTTTTGCATCAATCTTGATACAGGGTAGTTATTATATGTTATGATTTGGATTTCTAAAGCTTTTAGTCTACCATCCCATTATTCAAGGGTGGTTTTCACTATAAGTATTGCTTTTTTTTTGGACGGACACTATAATTTACATTTTTTTACTATGTTCAATCTGAATTTACTTTAAAATAAAAAAAAATCTATATTGATTCTGACTCTTATACATCCAACTCACAGGTTTATCATTACTTTGAGAAACAATATTATTAATTTACCCCTTTTAGAAGTGAAGATATCGTCATTTGTTCCGGGTATGTCATTTTCGAGACTGAGACCTGGAAAACAGGCTTGGGCTTCACAGGTTGTTAAATGTTAAGAATCCTTGAGACGCTGTTTCTTGCAAGATGCTGCATCTGCCCCCGCCGGCAGGGGCAATCGGGCTTAAGAGCAGTGACGGCTGGTGGAAAATATTTTTGGTGGGGCTGTTGACATAGTGACCTAACCATAATCGGGGGGTCCGGGGGGATGCTCCCCCGTAAACAAAAAATGTGAGAAATGACCCCTTAAATGATGACTTCTGGTGATGTTAGAGGGTGGGGGGGAGGAGAAATTGAGGCTTAAAAATATGAGAAGAATGATCAATACCTCCATAATCTTCAGTGTAGAAAATATTATTTATCAACCTGAACATCAACCTGAACATCAACTGGTCTTTGTTTTTTACTTTCTTAAAACTGTTCATGTTTTCTGACCCAACACCTCCACCAAGTGGCTTTACAGTGAACTGCATGTGGGATATAAAAACTGTAGATAATGTGTTTCTGGTCATTAATAGCATCTTTTCAGTAGCATTAATTATAAATATTGAAGTGGTTCAATACAAGTCACGACAGCATTTCAAACTGAACTGTGAATAAATGCAATTTAAAAAAAATAACCACAGCACAAAACATAGAGCTTTACATTTGTATAAGACTTATAAAAAATAAAAAACAACACATTAACCAAGGCATGTCATACATTGTGTTTTTTCTTTGTTACTCTGAGGATTATTTACAAACAGGCTTATTTACATAAAGCAATAACTAAGAAATGAAAAAGCTACATCGTCTAACACGAACAACCAGTTAGCATAATGATAATATATTTGTTATGTACAATACACTCATGCTTTTAAAAAATGTCGGACAAATGCTTCATATTGTTTACCCCCGTCACAGTCCACGGGCACATGGTATCTGTCCCCGGCTGTTTGAAGAGCAAGCATGGGAAACAAAAGACAGCATTTACGTTTATGTTTTGTCTTTTTCACGAGCTTGCTGCGATATATACTAATCGGGTTGGTGCGGTCCAAGGTCTTTAAGCAACAGTTTTTCTCCAAAACTTCTCCTTTCGAAAGGATTGGAGATTAGCTCTTGAACGGAATTGGGCGGGGACCGAGGTCCGGAGACTCCACCTGAACACGAAGCCATCCTCATTAACTACTGCGTCACCCGTCACTGTCCAAACTACTCACAGACTGCACGGGGCGCTGACATTGGCGCCCAGTGATCATCAGATTTGACGACGCTGATTGGCTGAAATTATGTTTTTCGGCAGCATAGTTTACAGATAGCAACAGTCAGCTGCTTCCACAATAAAATCCAGCTTCCTCAAAACGAAAACGTGTCCTCACCTTGAGTCCTCTTCAGTCTGATGATTATTGTGAGTGCTGCATCTCTTACCTGTAGACTGAAGCAGCAGAATGAGAAATAAGGACATTTTAATCCGTTTGAACTCATCCATCTTGATTCTCCGTCTCTCTGCTTCCTCTATCTCTTGTTCTGATGAAAGGTTGATGAAATAATTTGTTAGCTGAGAAGTGACGCTTCTACTTCCTCTCATAAGTATAATGTCAACTTCTCAAAGTGCCTTTGACTATTTTTGGAAATAGTCAAACACAATTGTTGGATTCTTTTTTTTTATTAGTAGATTCTGATGTCAACAGATATAACAAAGAGAAAACTTACTTTCTACATTAAGGCTGAAAATCCATTCAATCAAATGGACATCAAAACACAAAGCAAAGCTCAATGAAAGTGAATGAAAGCAATAATTCTGAACACAGAGATATTAAAATGAGCTCAAGCTGTCTCAAACAATCAGTGCATCTTGAAATCAGCTCTGAACCTTCAGCTGGAAGACAATATAAGGACGGAAACAGGAGTTAAAAGCTGTTTACAGTGACATCCAGTGGTTTATTAGATTACAATCTAGATTACAATCTAATAAACCACTAAAATGAAAATAATATGTAATTCAGAATGATTGTTTAATTTTCCACTCCTGATGTGAAACATGATGATGGATGTAGACGTTGTTGATCAGTGGAGTCTGATGGAGGCAGAAGTGTTGCTCAAACTCCATCAGCAGGTCTGATGTTTTCATAGTTCACTGTACCATCATCTACACCATAACGCACCTGAGGAAAACAACAACAACAACAACAACAACAACAACAACAACAACAACAACAACAACAACAACAACAACAACAACGAGTTGGTTACAAAGGATTTCAAAGTAAAACACAGTTCACAGTTGAGTCAGCAGACCCTGAACGCACCATCAGTTCCCGTCTGATCTGATTTAATCTTCTGACTTCTGAACAGTTTGCTTTGAAACTAGATTTTATCCTGCACGTTATTCACAGTAACAAACACATTGTTTTCTAAAACAACAGAACTATCAGCATTGCTAAAAGCCACTAGGTGGGGAAATCCTCTGTGTGATGTAATTCAGGGGAATCAGCCCTTTAATCTGAACTCATCATGTTCAGATGTTACTGACAGGTTCAAAGAGGTGTTAATTCAGAACTAGGTCTCTCTGGAGGCTGCACTTTGTGTCTGTGTTTATCAGTTCATAATGAAGAGAGAGGAACAGTTCAGTATTTAATGTAAAAACTCACATTGATTTCATCCATCTGTGTTTGCTTCTCTGAGAAGAAAGAAGAAAAAGTCGACTTTACTTTCCACAATTCAAAAAAGCGTTTAAGTTGGGAGGTTCGGTCATCAGGGAGGAACTCGGAGTTGAGCCGCTCCTCCTTCGTGTCGAAAGGAGCCAGTTGAGGTGGTTCGGGCACCTAGTTAGGATGCCACCTGGGCGCCTCCCTAGGGAGGTGTTCCAGGCACGTCCAGCTGGGAGGAGACCAAGGGGTAGACCTAGGACCAGGTGGAGGGACTATATCTCTTCGCTGGCCTGGGAGAGCCTTGGGATCCCCCAGTCAGAGCTGGTTGATGTCGCCAGGGAAAAGAAAGTTTGGGGCTCTCTGCTGGAACTGCTACCCCCGAGACCCGACCACGGATAAGTGGAGAAGATGGATGGATGGATGGATGTCGGGATATGATGTTAATGCGATATGATATCCGAAAAAAAAAAAATAATAATAATAACACTTTATTCCGAGTGTTCTTGCTTTTCTCTTTGGAAGTCATCACATAACGGCATTGTAATACACAGTTCGGCTGCATTAAATATTACACATCTGCTGTACTTCTTTATTTATAGAGCCCTGATGAGAAGACTTCTGGACAAACAGGAAGAACTGCCGCCGAAACTGAATATGTGACGTGGATCATAAATATATCAACAATTAAAACACCTTGCATTTCTTTTCACAAAATACGTCTCCTTGCAGTATCAATAGTAATTCGGCTGACTTTTATATTTGATCCAATTGGTAGATAGGCTGTATTTACACCATAACGGTGCACAGCTGATAGAAAAGGACTTGTAGTTTTTAAAGATATTACTGATTTTCTTTGAATATAAGAATGTAAATATTGAGTTGAGAGAATAGTCAGGGGTTTTGGGTGATGGGAGACACATCTATGGAATCACAATTTCAATAGCTTACCATTAAATGACGGATATGCCTTTCTGTCTGTGATGTTTTACAAATCAGATATTAATGTGTAGAAGTAAAGCATGAGAAATAGTATAACAATATCCTGTAAAATTATGTAAAAACATGAATAAAACTACACATCTTCAGATGTTATACATACATAAGTGTCCTAATACAAAGTTATTATTAATATGCTGTCTGTACCTTGTGTGCACCGCCTAGTGGTTAAAGCACGTTATTGAATTATTTTTGTTGAATAATGTTATTTTTGTTGAATAATGTTATTTGATGAAAAAGATATTAAGAGTACATACTTTCATAGGTGGAAAGTAGAAGGTCTGTGATAGAAATATAGAATGTAAAAAAATCAAGAAGATACTATAAGTGATCTCTACAATAAAACAGTTTAGTGCAGGATGTACAAAACAGACAAACTAATTAACCTCTATTTAAACATTAAATCATACTTTAGGTTAAGGTCTTCTTTTAAATAAGAAAAAAGCTTTAGGGGTATCTACGGATAAATATTAAGCCTGAGAAAGTACTTAACGTCTAATATATTGCTTTCCTGCAATGTTAACTATGTTGAAGCACTTATTTTAACTGATATTATACACATTAATTATACTTTTATGTATGTAGATAGAATAAGAAATGTGCAGAATTTGACAGTTTAATGGTGGAGGTACACACATATTGATAGATGTCTTGTAATTAACTATTAGTAGAGAATAACGAGTAATGAATATACTTTATAGAGATCTGCAGATAAATGTTTAGTCTTCTCAAGCACCAACTATCAAATATCTCGCCTGATTGTTGGCACTTAACAATCACCTTCCCTGAATTTTACTCAGGCTAAAGTCTGCTTTAAAGGTTGTTTATATTTCACATCATTAATCAGAATCTGCAGAGTTACTAAAGTAAATGTAGTGGAGTAAAAATACCAGGTTAACCTCTGAATTGTAGTGGAGTAGAATTACAAAGTAACAATGAGCTGTCATGTGGGTATATATTAATGCTTATACAAGCGATTTTCACCCATGTAGTAATTACATGTTTTAAATGTGTACACACCAATGTGTTTCCTATCGCCTAAACCTCCAGGGCTGTACACAGTTTAATACTGTCAACTTCTAATTTTTGGAAAAACGAAAACGTCTTTTCAAACTACAATTCCCAGTAGAGACGTGCCATAGAGAACATGTTGCGAAACACAATAGCCAGCATGTGTAGTTCTGGGGGGCATTCGAGTCCAGTTTTGAATAGTCTGCCGTGGTTTCGTTGTATTTCAAAGAGCTTGACGCTCGGCGTAACCTTGGCGCACTGCCACTCCAACATCCAATCACAGAGCTTGAAGATTAATCACGGGGTTTGTCAACGGGACTGTAGTCCCAAACGATAGCTGGGGGTTATAGGTAGTGTAGTGTCTTCGGCCATCCTAAACTGAAATGTTTTTCGGATATCATATCGCATTAACAACACCACATCTGGCGTCACAGAGATCTTCTGTTGCTGTCCTTTCTTCTTAGAGGAAGTACAGAAACACGTAACTCTGGATTTGTTTTAATGTTTGAGGTGCAATAAACGACACAGCAGCTTTTCGGCATGTTAAAGCTATTATTTTCTGCCTCGCTCATGAGAGTAACAGCTGGAGAAATTACAGCCTCACCTACTGATTTCAAATGTGTGCTCTAAAATGATATTTATAAATGACTATTATCATTATTATAAGCAAGACAATACATGGCAAAGATATGTAGAAAATAAACGTATTTAAGATACGTTCATAACAAACGTAACGTGGGAGAAAATACGTTTCTCGCTAAACGTAATTGAGAATGCAGTTTAGTTCTGTGGGACCGTACTTTTTAGGAGACATGGTTGTGCCACTCACGCATGCGCAGTTCGTACGTGCTCGGCTGAAGTCTTTGCGGTGTCTGGTTCCAGTGCAACACATGGCCAACACGCAGGAGAACACGCCGACGCAACAGCGTGAGCAGAGATAGACTGCGCAAAAATATACAGATAGCAGGAGACAGAGGACAGCCACGGTCAGATAGCAGGAGACAGAGGACAGCCACGGTCAGATAGCAGGAGACAGAGGACAGCCACGGTCAGATAGCAGGAGACAGAGGACAGCCACGGTCAGATAGCAGGAGACAGAGGACAGCCACGGTCAGATAGCAGGAGACAGAGGACAGCCACGGTCAGATAGGAAAACATTCAGGATCTGGATCAGTCTTATGCGACAATGGAAACTGAACTAAAGAGAACATTTGAAACTTTAGCAGGCTGCGTGATCTGCCTGCAGGGAGGGGCGGGCTGCGAGTAAAGTAACGGGTAAAGTAACGAGTTACTTTATGTAGAGAGTAACGAAGTAGTTTAATATATTACTTTTTTTTTTTAAAGTAATATGTAATATGTTGTGGTGACACGTTATTGGACATAATTCACCTCTCGTATTGTGTTGCCACACGGACCCTTTAGTGGGAACACCTGTAGCATTAGCTTCCATTCCTGCTAGCTCGTCAAGCAGAGCAGTTCATGTGATAACCTCTCTGTGATTAATGGCTAATAAAGATTGGAACTCTGTTCTTAATACACCGCCTCCGACTCCCTTTTCCTGGCACTACAAAAGTAACTTGAAACAGCTCATCATGTTCTCACCTGAGGACTGAGGTCTGAAGGGAAACAGATGAACTTCTCTCGTGTTACATTACATTTAAACTTAGACCTTGATGTGTAACTAAAATGAGAAGTCAGAAACGTCACAGAAGCAGAGCAGGGAGACGGACTCTCACTGTTTTCTGTATCCACCTCCCGACCCTGAAGCAGCCACTTCGCTGGGTGTCTACACCGTCCATACTTCGACACAGAGCAGTGTAACGTCACCTTTCCATTGTGTTTCTGTTCGGTCCCTGAAGATGGAGACATGTGAGAGAAAGACAACAAAAATACAACTTTATAACTGTTATCATAATTATTGTAGTGTTTCAGTATTTTGTTTTCACAACACACTTTAAAAAACGAAATACTCACTGGAAACAACTGACAGATAAACCACAGAGTCTGGACCTTGTTGTCCTGATCTGAACTGTCGACCAGCATCCTCCTCTGTGACCTTCTTCAGAACATTTCTCTATAACTGCCAGTCTGTCTGATTTAGCTTTGGCTTTGTTCTATAGTATATACAGTTATGATGATCATTGTAGATGAAGAAAAAGTGGTAACGTGGTGAGTTCACTAAAGTCACCACGTTAAAAACACAACTTATCATTCTCAGTTAAAGGAACAGTACGTAGTAAAGTACCATTAGTGACATCAAAGCTTACTTAAAGTGTGTTTTCTGCATCCTCACCTGGAAAGTGGAGACTTTATTTAGTGAAAGGTCAAGGGAGACGCAGACTATGGGCCTTTCTCATTTCTCTAACTCCCCTCCTCGACTCCTATCCTAGATACTTAGTCCCGCCCACAGGAGATGCGAGCGGAGGAGCCGAGGAGGGGAGCCGAGGAGAGAGGAGGGGAAGCAGCAGGCGTTTAGAGAAATGAGAACTCCTCTCCTCTGAGCGGTCATTTTAAAGAGACGTCCATTAATGATGACAGGAGGCAGCAGCCCTCTGTCTGATGGACAGATGTGTTCATGACCACTTCTATATTTACTTTGATTCATTCACAGTGCGGTATAATGAGACAATAACAGGCTACAGATGCGGACACACACATATATTTATATAAATATATACAATTTCAGATTCAAACAAGTATGAGAGCACTCTCATAATAACTTAACACTATCAGAGACTGGATATATCCCCCCCCCCTCTCCCCTCTGGAGAAATGAGGAAATGAAATTAAGGGCCAAAAGTTTTATTTACAAGTTTTAAAAGTAAGCAGAGGACACCAAACCAACTGACACCTGTCTGTCCACCGCATCTACGCACTGTACAACACACACACACTGTACCACACACACCTAAACCTAAAGCATATAATATATATCAGGATACAGCCGTTGTGTATTTTATTATGTGAAGCACTAATGGTATTAGTGTTTGTAGATATCTACCAAACTAAAGCATACAAATAAAGAGAGTAATATAGGCCTGTTCTACTGAGTGATATATATTATACACACTGCTCTGCTTTCTGCACGGACCTCACAGCTGTTCTCTCTGGAAACATCGGGGCTGCAGTCGAATAGTCCGTTTAGCTTAGGAACCTTCCTGACCGAGTGAAATGACCCGGAAGTCCCTCAGTGGCAGCCATGATAAGTGCCGTTCGAATTCTCTAGATGATAGGAAACGAGGTTTCAAACTTCCTTTATAACCTCCTTTAGCTTAGGAACCACTGGACCTCCCTAACCGACAGGAGAGGAGAAAATGCTGCCCCACAATGCATTGCAGCCGCAGCATTTGCCGTCACTCAACAGTCGGCCGTTCACGGAAACAACCGATTATGACGGAGAAATGATATCATGAAAGTTACGGTGCTTATTAAGCATTTTAAAACATAGGTGGTAAGTTGCCAAAGTGCTTTGTTTTGAATGTTCATCAGTATTATAATCAAAGAGAGAAATATGAACGTTAGTTTTCACTGAAATTATCAAATAAAGTCAACATTTCAGTCTTTACTGAGCTGTGTGGGGTTTGTTCAACTTTTAAAAGATGTTTGAATGGTGATATACACAGTGATAGATGTTAAGGACTAACGTTTATAATAAATAGGCTCTCATTTGTATTAATGTGGACCGGAGGGAGAGGGTGACGAGCAGAAGTTTCACTTTCCTTTTTTATTTCAATTCCAACTTTGGTCATGAAGAATATGTTTCGCTCGTCACCCTCTCCCTCCGGTCCACATTAATACTAATGATCCCAATACGTATTATTGTATGAACTAAAGATCTTAAAATCAATACAGATGTATTTATTATAAACGTTAGTCCTTAACATCTATCACTGTGTATATCACCATTCAAACATCTTTTAGAAGTTGAACAAACCCCACACAGCTCAGTAAAGACTGAAATGTTGACTTTATTTGATAATTTCAGTGAAAACTAACGTTCATATTTCTCTCTTTGATTATAATACTGATGAACGTTCAAAACAAAGCACTTTGGCAACTTACCACCTATGTTTTAAAATGCTTAATAAGCACCGTAACTTTCATGATATCATTTCTCGGTCATAATCGTTTGTTTCCGTGAACGGCCGACTGTTGAGTGACGGCAAATGCTGCGGCTGCAATGCATTGTGGGGCAGCATTTTCTCCTCTCCTGTCGGTGAGGGAGGTCCAGTGGTTCCTAAGCTAAAGGAGGTTATAAAGGAAGTTTGAAATCTCCTTTCCTTTCATCTAGAGAATTGGAACGGCACTTATCATGGCTGCCACTGAGGGACTTCCGGGTCATTTCAATCCGGAAGGTTCCTAAGCTAAATGGACTATTGGAACGCAACCAGGGTCTCGATAGAGTGGTGCAATGATGCGTCCTAAAACCCGGAAGTAAGCTGCGCATGGGTTCCCTCTCGACAGAAAAGCAATGGGATTTCTCCATAGGATTTTGGAAATAGCTCCAAATAAGGTCTGTGGAAGATGTTAGATAAATGCACGTTTTGTTCAGCCGGATAATATCCACACTTTTAGAATTTTAGAATCATAAATCTAATAACGTAGGTCGACATGTGGATATTATCCCGCGTTAGTCACGACTCTTTTAAACATCACTGTTGCCGGAAATACATCCGCAGAGGACCCATCAGTGTCTCCTCGGTTAGAGCTCCTCCAGAGAGCCTCCTCGATGCTCGGTCCTCGGTCCTCGAAGTGCATTTAGAGAAATGAGATGTCCTTCAACATGGCGCTCTGAAACGAGAGGGAAATGTTCCTACAAAATAAAACAGGAATTCACATGACAAGGCAAAAGACAAAGGATTGAACTAAATGAATTAACTTAACATAAATGTCTAGACTTTATTTTTATTTATTTATATATTTATTTGACAGGGACAGTGCACATTGATTGACATTTCTGTAAATGCGCCAGTTAGCCAACAGGATATTTTTCGTCTGTAGTCCCTGGACAGATGTTAAAAGTCATCCTAAAAACAAAAATTCACTTCACCACAATTATTAATATTACTGTCGCACTGAAGATGTCAATAAAACTGCTATTCTACATAAAAGGCTATTTTGACCTGCTCTCAAACCTGTGTAATTCCATTGCATTTTAGTTGCTGTGTAGGTTGCATCATATTCAACATCAATGCAATGCAATCAATGGCAACACTAAACATATTGTTTTAATTAAATGTGCAATTATTTTCGACTTTCAACTCTATGGTCATTTCGAAGGCTGTTGTTCGTAATGATTTCGTATTTTTTGCTCAATCAGTTTTGCTGTTGCACAAATTCCTACTTTCTGTACAAAGTAAGTCAGAACTGTTGGTTCTATTCAAATGAACTTTTAGGTTAAGTCCAACATCAATAGTGGATAAGAAAACCCGTACATGTTTATTATGCAGTTTTAAAGCATTTTATTTATCAATGTTTAAACTCACCAAGTTCTCATCCGTCTCCGTTTCAGTCGTAAAAATAATAAAAATTGAATGAAACTTGGGTTAAAATCCAAGTTCATCAGAAGCTTGTTGTTTGTAAAGTACAATGTGTGAATGTCCTCACCTCGAGTCCTCTTCCGTCTGATGACAGCCACAGTGATTATTGTGAGAGCTGCAACAGCCACGATCACAACGATGATCCACCTCCACCACCCTGGAAGAGAGCCGTTAGAAGAGTTACATATACTCAGAGGCTTTTAGCTCTTCCTCTTTAAACTCTGGATCAACAACATGTCTTTTCTAAATTTAAATGTTTTTGTTTTGTCATTACCTGGATTTTTACCGCCTTGTCCTGTTTTTTCAGATGCAGTTTTCACGTTTGTCGAAGTTGGTTTAATTGGTGTGGTTGACATTGTCGTCACCTTCCCTGCATCCTCACCTTAATGAATAACATAACAACAAGCTGTACAGTTATAAAAACTAATGTAATCATCTCACATCACGACATAAAGATGTGACGCATCAGGATGAATGATTTTAAACAGCTCATCATATTCTCACCTGAGGACTGAAGAGAAACCGCTGAGGTTCTGCCAAACTTCACAAGTAAATCACTTAAACCTTACCTGGGTTTTTGTTGGTTTCAGTTGTTGTTGCTGTGGTTGTTGTTGCTGTTGTTGTTTGTGGTGGTGGTGGTAGATTAGTCGTTGCTGGTTTTGTGTCCTCACCTAAATAGATGAAAACAGCTTAATAAACAATTTATTTTGAATAGTCTGCCCCTCCATATGAGGTCGGTTTTTTAAATCTACACTAAAGACACACTTCTTCTCTCTGGCCTTCTAGTCAGAGCGGAGCACGACACCTGAGGCTTGTACTACGAAGCAGGATTTTCGCTTAGCCGGCTAACTTCAGGGAAAACTACGAAGCTGGTTCTCTTTTTAGCGGGCTAGATCTCCATGGTAACTTATGCTGTGCGGCTAACTGCTCCGGAGCAGGTTAGGTTGCAGGCTAGGTTGCAGGCTAAGAGCTCAACTCAGTGAAAGCACTGTCTGCTTATGGAGGACGGAACATGACATAAGTATAAATAAATAAATAAATAAATGTGTAAATAAATGTATGAAAAAATACAGGAATAAATAAATAAATACGGAAATAAATAAATACAGGAATAAATAAATGAGGAAATAAATACACAAATAAAAGAATAAATGCATAAATAAATACTTCAATGTATAAATAAACAAATACAAGTCGAAAATAAAACAGAACACACGTTATTATATATCTTTAATATATTTCTACATTTACAGTCACTTACATTTATTTATTTATGTATTTCTGTGTCCGTATGCTAATGAGGTGGGCGGTCCTAACCTCAGTCTGAAGCATGATTGGTTACAGGAGTGTGATAATTTCTTATACATACATGTATTTATTTATTCCTGTATTTCTTCATACATTTATTTACACATTTATTTTGGTATACTTATGTCATGTTCTGTCCACCATACCTGCTGACCAATCAGAGCTCAGTGTGCGGAGTTTAAAGCGATCAAGTCATATTACAGGAGAAAGGAAATACAGAAAAACTGCCGCTGCAGGAAAGACGGCCGGCAAAAATCACCGACTGTGTGAACGTGAACATTAATAGAATATCACCTCCATCTTCAGAGCAATCTGACTATTATAACATTAGCGTTAAGAAAGCTTACTTAAATATCTGCCACAACATAAGTAACCGGATCAGAGTACATTAAGTACAGTCCGCGGCATATCACATCATAATGTATCACATATCTCCTTATCTGAGTCAGCTGAGCCGTATCTGGCCGTGCAACAGTGGCGGCCGGCCCATAGGGGCGCTAGGGGAGCCGCCCCACCTCTTCCCACATACAAAATAAAAAAAAAAGTAAAAAATAAAATAAAAATATATATTTTATATTTTTATTTTTAATGAACAAGGTAAATATCATACAATTGGTATCAGTAAAATGTATAATCTACAATAAAATCTCATTTAAAATTGTGTTACGATGTCTAAAGTTACTGATAAGTCACCTGTTTCCTGCCTGGCCTTGCCCGTGGCATTAGTTTATCATTACCGGGGCGGAGCCCCCGAGCCAAACAGCAGCAACCAGCACGTTGCAAAAGTCTCAATAGTAAACTGTGCCGCCGAAACATAATTTCAGCCAATCAGCGGCGTCAAATATTTTGGTCACGAGGGCGCTCACGTTGGTGCCCACGTTGGCGCCCACGTTGCTATGTGCGTTGACGTGTGTTGTTTTTTAGACTCGTGAGTGACCAAGGTGACGCAGAAGTTGGATGAGAATGGTGTGCAGGTGGAGTCGCCGGACCTCGGTCCGCTCAAGAGCTACTCTCCAATCCTTTTGAAAGGAGAAGTTTGGGAGATAAATTGATACTTAAAGACCTTGGACCGGACCAACCCGATTTGTATATATCACAGCAAGCTCGTGAAAAAGACAAATAGTATCAAAGAGGCTTCTCAGTAGCTGGTACACCAGGAAGGCTAGCTGGATGCAAACAGGTAAATGCTATCTTTTGTTTCACATGCTTGCTCTTCAAACAGCCGGGGACAGATACGATCTGTTCAGAAACTAGACAAAAGTTAAACAAGTACAAACCACAGATTGTCTGTGTCATGGAGAATACAGGCGCTGGTTTATTTATGTCTGTATAGGCCGTTGTTGTGAGTGTGGACGGTCGGAGCATATATAACGTTGCTTTGCCAAGCTCCATTCAGAAAACAAGCATTCTAAAGGGTTGTTCGCCTGCCGTCTGTCTGCAGACTTGTCAAAGCATTAATTCATGGTTTTTACTAACCGGTATCAGTATGTTGTTACTTCGGCATCATTTAGAAACGTGAATTACAATTTAATCACGGTAAAATATGTTCATTTTGTTGTAGTTGTAGCTCCCGAGCCAGCGCGTCTTGTTTGAATGATGCGAGTAAACACAGCTGGCAGCCGCGGTGAAACTCGAGCGACTAGAGCGATGCGATAGGAGCGTTTAGAGCGAAGCGAATATTCGCATCGCGTCCGGTCTGAATGCAGCATTAAAGCGAGCTCCGCGCTGCACTGGAAACGCGCCATTACATCACCAGAAGTCCTAATTTAAGGGGTCATTTCTCCCAAAAACATTTTTTTTTACTCACTATATCAACAGCCCCACCAAAGATAGTTTCCACCAGCCGCCACTGCCATGCAACACTCACAGTGTCACAGACTGTATGCAGAAGTATTATTTTAAGCAACACATTAAGTTGACGAAACACTCGAGACAAATGTAATGAAAGTCAGATGGTGTGTTAGACGGGGAAGTGATATCATAAACCTGTTAATGTACGCATTCAAACACGTGTTCTGTCCCAGCTGTGTTCACCTTGCAGGTGCAGCTCTGAGGCTTTGATCCTGATCAAGTGTTTAAGTCATGGATGTTTAAAGTTTAACTTCTTCATATGTCTAATATTATAGTTCACTTTTCAGTATGACGCTGCGCTGTCAGTACGCTTCTCCATGTCTGTGATTGGTCGAATGCTCCAAATACCACCCCTTTCATGTGAACGCGCACCTAACTAGATAGGACACGGCTGGTTTGAGCGATCCACTTGATGACCAGCGTCGTAGGACCGTTTAGCGAGAGCGCGTATGTTTTGGATTAGGCCAACCGGCTAACTCACACATATCCAGGTTAGGTTGAATCAGGTTCGTAGTACAGGCCTCTGATTGGTCAGCAGGCGGTGCTTTCACCGAGTTGATCTCTTATCCTGGAACCAATCCTGCTCCGGAGCATGCTAGCCGCTCAGCATAAGTTATCGAAAAGTTACAAATATCGCTTTTAAATGTGCTATATAAATACAACTTGATTTGATTTGATTAAACCGTACCTGAGTTTTTGTTGGTTTCAGTTGTTGTTGCTGTGGTTGTTGTTGGTGTTGTTGTTGTTGTTGTTGTTGTTGTTGTTGTTGTTGTTGTTGTTGTTGGTGTTGTTGTTGTTGTTCTTGTTGGTGTTGTTGTTGTTGGTGTTGTTGTTGTTGTTGGTGGTGGTGGTGGTAGATTAGTAGTTGCTGGTTGTGGATCCTCACCTAAATAGATGAAAACAGCTTAATAAAGATTTATTTTGAAACTTCCATAAAATAACAAAAAGTGATTTTATATCATTATAAATAACTTAAACATCTCAACCTGAGGACTGAGGGCTGACGGGAAACAGGTGTACTTCTCTGGTGTTCTTATCAGTTACTTCACAAGTAAACAACTCAGACCTTGGTGTGTTACTAAAATGAGAAGTCAGAAATGTCACAGAGGCAGAGCAGTGGGATTGTGATGTCTTTATCTCTCTGTGATCTGTATCCACATCTCGACCCTGAAGCAGCCACTTCACTGAGAGTCCACACCCTCCATAAGTCTTCAAAGAGCAGCGTAACGTCACCTCATCGTTGTCCTGATGCTCAGTCACTGAAAATGGAGATACTGTGGGAAAAAGACAACCAGAGTAACATTAACTTCATCACTGTAGTCATAATTATTGTAATGTTTCAGTTTATTATTTTAACAAGAACGTTTGGAAATATTATGATGTAAATACTCACTGGTGACAACAGACAGATAAACCTCAGAGCCTGAACCTTCTTGTCCTCCTGATCTGCTGAACTGTCTGCAGATGTAACGCCCAGCATCCTCCTCTGTGACATTCTTTATAACCAGAGAACAGTTTTGTTCAACGCTCAGTCTGTCTGATTTAGCTTTGGCTAAATCTTTGTGAATCTGTCCGTCTTCAAACAGCATCACTGCTTCTGAGATTCTTGAATAAAAGAAGTACCAGGTAGTTCTCTCACACTCATCCTGATCACGTATCCCATTTTCAAAAGTCAAAGTGACTTCATCTCCAACTCGGACAATGCGGAAGTAACGTGTCACTTCTGCAGCTGTTGGGGTCAGAAAGATATATACCTTTAGTATTCATAGAGTGTGATGATAATTGTAGATACAAAATATTGCAAATGTAACTGTCAGTTTCCGAGAGCTCACTAAAGTCACCGCGTTACAAACACAACTCATCACTCAGTTAAAGGAACAGTACGTAGTAAAGTACCGTCAGTGATGTTAGAGCGGTTTTATTTAAAGTATTCTCTGCGTCCTCACCTGCAAAGTGGAGCAGCAGCATCAGGAATGAAGACATCACGATCCTTCTGAATTCAGACATCGTGCTTCTCTCTCGGTCTCTGGCTCTCGACTGTCAGTTATAACCCGCTGCTTCTTCATTTCTCTTCTGAGAACTGAAAGTGTTTCTGTGAAAATGTGGTTATCGACAGCAGCAGAGCTCTGGAAGTTTTACCCTCTGATGCTGACCAGATAAGATTAGAGCAACAAGCAGAACCGTGCAGAGTGATGCACATAAAGTAATGAGTATATAATAAAAATAAACAGCAGGGGGTGGATATCAATATACCTTAATATATAAATGAATATGCAGCGATAGCAAAAGGCAGTGTTGTTGATCAGTGGAGTCACTAGTGAAACGGTGTACTTTAAGAACACTTTTTTTTAGAGAAAGTCATATTAGGAAAAACCATACGAATAAATACATCTGCGCTCTTGAAAGTCTAATAGATCACTTTATTTAGTAAAATACAAAACAATCAAATGTACTGAAGAAAAAGCAATATTACTATTACGTTCCCTACTGCAGTGTTTCCCAACCGGGGGTACGCGTACCCCTAGTGGTACGCGAGGGAACTGCAGGGGGTACGTGGAATTCCAAGGTGACAAGTAAAAAAATAATAATCCCGTCAAAAATGATAGTGCGCGATTAGTTTCCCTAGGGAGACAATAGTCTGTGGCACAACCGCGCCAAAATCCCACAATGAAAACAGCTGCTTACCTGCAGCCAGAAAAATACTGGCAGGTCTGCGCTATGGATAAATGGCTGAAACGTCCGCTTGCTCTGGATTCAGGCCAGGGTTCAGAGGAGCCCGCCGAGAAATGTAAGAAAGAGGCCAAACTGAAACCAAGGCAGTACAGTGAACCATATATATTATTTGGATTCATTTCTATTTCTGCGGACCCACCGCAGCCTCAGTGCTTCTTTTGCGGTGAAGTCCTGGCTAATAGTGCGATGAAGCCAGCGCATTTACAGAGACACCAGAGCACCAAACACTCGGGAAGTGTCGATAAAAGTGAAGAATTTTACAGACGAAAGCTGTCGGAATTTAAGTCGAGCCAGAGGGTAATGATGAAAGCCACGAAGGTGTCAATGAAAGCACTCGAGGCATCTTACGCCGTGTCCCTGCTTGTGGCTAAATCAAAAAACCTCACTCTATTGTTGAGGAGCTCATTCTCCCTGCAGCGACTGCGTTGGCCGAAATGATGATAGACAAGAAAGCAGCCGAAGCACTCAAGAAAGTTCCCCTGTCGAATAACACCGTATCCCGTCGGATCAATGATATGTGTGTTAATATAATTGGACAAGTAGTGAACAAAATAAAACTAGCCGGTCAGTTCGCTTTGCAGCTGGATGAAATGCTCCTGTCCTTCGTGCGTTACAAAGATGCGTCGGACATAAACGAGCATATTTTATTTTGCAAAACGCTGCCAGTGAAGACAACTGGGGAAGAATTGTTCCAGGTTATCGACAGCTTCTTCAGAGAACATGATCTGCAGTGGAAAACCTGCAGCCACATCTGTACCGATGGAGCAGCTGCGATGACGGGGCGCGTAAAGGGACTTTTTGGGCGCGTAAGAAAGGTAAATCCCGACATTAAATGGCTGCATTGTGTAAGAGAATATTTTTAATCCAATCTGTGTATTTAGAGATTCTCAGTCTTTCTTGCATGTTCCTGCAAGTAATTTCTCAGGAGGACACAGGTCAAGATGTCTTTTGCCTTTCCTGTGGGTGAGGGGTTTGTGCACATGAGAAGCTGCAATACAGAGGTGCTTTGTTCCAAATGTCTGGTACTAATTAGAGAAAGGGCGGGCTCTTAGTTCCCTCCTTTTCTGCTGTATAGATCTGGGTTCCTGTCTCCCGTTGTCCAGAGTTGATTTGGTTGATGCACAAGAAAGTTGTGAATATACCTTGTGAACTCTACGGCCGTATTTTCTCTCTCAATAAATATCAGTGTGTTGACTAAAGACGTTCCAGCTTCCATCCTTTCTCGAGCCTTGGCTCTGCATTGCCGCACAGAAGTTTCCCTCACACATTGTATTATTCATCGTGAAGCACTATCTAGCAAGAGGATGAGCCCTGATTTAAGTGCTGTTATGGATGATGCTGTGAAGATGATACATTTCATCCAATCTCGGCCATTGAATCACAGGCTGTTTAAAACTCTTTGTCATGAGAACGGCACAGAGCACGATCAGCTATTGCTTCACACAGACGTGCGCTGGCTGTCTCGTGGGAAAACGCTACTGAGACTTTATGAACTTCGCAATGAAGTTTTTGTGTTCTTGACGGAGCATCTGCATCCTCTTGCTGTGCAGCTTTAGGATGACAAGTGGGTGGCATGCCTGGCATATCTTGCTGATGTGTTTACCAAACTCAACGAGCTCAACCTATCACTTCAGGGGAAGGAGTCACGTATCCTGAAATTGTATGACAAAGTTCAAGGATTCACAAAAAAGCTCAAACTATGGGAGAGGAAATGTGATGGAGACGTGAGCTGTTTCCCACATATGTTTGGGTGAGGAACCCATTCATTGTGAGTGAGAGCAGCAACAGCCTTCCAGAAATGCTGCAGGAACCTCTGATGGGATTATCACCAGAGGCTGAGAAGTCATTGAGTGAGTTTTGATGTGATGTGGAGAAGGAATATCCTGAACTGGGAAAACATGCACTGATTGAACTTTTGCCGTTTGGTTCTACTTATTTGTGTGAGGTGACCTTCTCCGCTTTAACACACATCACAACCAAGCAGAGGAACAGACTGGATGTGGAGCCTGGTCACAGCTGTTTCCACACTGCCTCCAGAACTATCAAAGCTTATGAAAGACAAGCAAGCTCAAGTGTCTCATTAAAGCTCACATGACTGTTGAAAAGGCCTATACCGATTCTGGATATTATTGTGTGTTTTGTTCCTGAATTAAAGTTGAAATGCCTGTTTAAAGGGGACTTATTCAAAGGGGCTCCAGGTTTAAGCCTAAATGTTACAAGATATATATAGCAAAGATACGTTGATTATTTTGATTTCATATGTATTTATTTGATTATATCATTTATTTTCAAGGCAACATATTCATTTGTATTGAGTGATTTAAGTTAAAATTAAGAAAATGCCTGAGAATTAGATGTTCAAATTAAGGTGATGAAATAAAGTTATTTTCATTCAATAATCAGTTACGTTCTACTTGTGAAGGATCATCAGCACGTATGAGTGAGGGGGTACTCATGGTATGACAAAAGGCTCAGGGGCTACACAAGACAAAAAAGGTTGGGAACCACTGCCCTACTGGGCTAGGGGAACCAAAGGGAAGCAACACAAACCAGAGTGGAATTGGTAAAAGTTATAAGTGGTTTTATTATAACTAAGGCAAGCTTGGCTCAAACAAAGGGCCAAATGCTGGTTGACAACAACCAAAATAAAGAGACTCCAAAAGAGAGTTTAACAGACTATACACAGTAATAATCCGTACAAAAGAGAAACAAAAACCTCACTAAAACGTGGTACATGAACGGAAAAAGGCTGTAACAAAACACAGCTGATGCTAATTCACAGGCGCTAACCGCTAAGCTAACCTGGATACTACTCACACAACACTAAACACAGAACACTGCTTTAACACGCAGTATAACAAAACACAGAACATTCAATGGATCAACGAGTAAGCACACCAGGGGCCTATGCTACGAACCTGGTTCAACCTAACCTGGATATGTTTGAGTTAGCCGGTTGGCCTAATCCAAAACATACGCGCTCTCGCTAAGCGGTACTACGACGCTGGTTATCAAGTGGATCGCTCAAGCCAGCCGTGTCCTATCTAGTTAGGTGCGCGTTCACATGAAAGGGGTGGTATTTGGAGCATTCGACCAATCACAAACATGGAGAAGCGCACTGACAGCACAGCATCATACTTCCTGAATGAAAAGTGAACTTTAATACTAGTCAAAAATGAAGAAGTTAAACTTTAAACATCCATGACTTAAACACTTGATCCAGGATCAAAGCCACAGAGCTGCACCTGCAAGGTGAACACAGCTGGCAAAAGAAAAGGTGTTTGAATGCGTACATTAACAGGTTTATGATATCACTGCCCCGTCTAAAACACGCTCTGACTTCAATTACATTTGTCTCGAGTGTTTCGTCAACTTATGTGTTGCTTAAAATAATACTTCTGCATACAGTATGTGACGCTGTGAGTGTTGCACGGCCAGATACGGCTCAGCTGACTCAGATAAGGAGATATATGATACATTATGAAGTGATATGCCGCGGACTGTACTTAATGTACTCTGATCCGGTTACTGATGTTGTGGCCGATATTTAAGTAAGCTTTCTTAACGCTAATGTTATAATAGTCAGATTGCTCTGAAGATGGAGGTGATATTCTATTAATGTTCACGTTCACACAGTCGGTGATTTTTGCCGGCCGTCTTTCCTGCGACGGCAGTTTTTCTGTATTTCCTTTCTCCTGTAATATGACTTGATCGCTTTAAACTCCGCACACTGAGCTCTGATTGGTCAGCAGGCGGTGCTTTCACTGAGTTGAGCTCGCGAGAGGCGTCTGTATCACAACACAGAGCCTCCTGAGTGATAATTGTTCCCAGGCGTTGTAGTCCTCTCCAGCAGGTGTGCGCGCTGGGCTTGCACAGGGATTGGAGAACGTCGGGCCCGGCGTGCTCCAATCAGTGTCCTCGGAAGTGGACCGGGAGATGACAGCCAATGACGTTGGGGCAACCACACAGCTCATTTACATAATCACACACACAGCTGCAGACAATCCCAGACAGGTTACCGAGCAGGCAGAGACCGCAGCCGTAACAATTACATTCAATTATATATGTTTTTAAACAGTAATAAAGAAGCCAGAATCCACTTCATTAAAAACCTTCATTATGCCCACACTGTAAGTATTAAGAATACAGTAAATCTCCAACATGTCTGCCTCTTTTTCACAATCCACCTCCAGAGGGACTCATATGTTTTGCTGTACTCTCACTTAGGACTAGATATACTTTATTAATCCCTCGTGGGGAAATTGTTTCTCTGCATTCGACCCATCCTAGTGTTCGGAGCAGTGTGCTGCCATTTTGAACGGTGCCCGGGGAGCAGTGTAGGGAACGGTGCCTTGCTCAGGGACACCTCGGTAGCACTTGGTATTGCCGGGACTTGAACTGGTGACCTTCCAGTTGCCAAGCCAAGTCCCTATCGACTTCGCCACCACCGCCCACTTAGATGCTATTAAGCCAAAAAAAGAAAAAACCTGGTCAATATAAATCTTATTATAACTCTGCTCGCTTTGCCCTTGTAATATGGTTATAACAATTGTGCCATAGTTTAAAGTACAGCATTAAACTGTATCAGCAGAGGCAGCAGAGGAAGAGGAGGGGAGCTCTCACAGTGCTGTAGGTCACTGCTTCTTCATCATCATGAAGGTGAATCTGGAGGAAAAGAGTAAATCTCATGAAATGCAAACAAAAGAGTTCTGAAAGTCCTGATTCTGCTGTCATGTAATAACTGAGTCATTCCCTCTACTTCAGCTTTTTGAAGTACATTGTTGAGATCTCCATATTAGGTTGAATACTAAAATGAAAGTTAGTTATAATCAAATATAATCAATTATATTCTTGTATAACCCACCATTTCTATATTTACAGTATAAACAAAACACAAGTGGTTTGTTAAATTGAGTGTAAGGCCTATTATGGTTTATGGGTGTCACTGATAAGAGAGGAGAGACAGCTTCTTCCCTCTCTCCCTACAGCGGTGCACAGGGAGGGGGGCTCCTGACTTAAGGAGAAATACACTGAGGCCCCAAAAAGGTGGTTATGTCATAGCCGAGAATAATATTTTGCAAGTCCTGCACACTAGAGGTCATGACCTTTTTACACAAACATGGGAAGGTGGGTCTTCTGCCATAGAATATGTCTGGTCATGTCCAGTCCTGTACATCAGAGGCCATGCCCAGTTTCCACACATATGGGTATGGAGGAGGGGTCTTTAGGTTTTCTATCCTGTTTTTGAGCATAAAGACACTGGCAGAGAGAGAGAGAGAGAGAGAGAGAGAGAGAGAGAGAGAGAGAGAGAGAGAGAGAGAGAGAGAGAGAGAGAGAGTTCCCCTGGTATACTCTCTCCCTGGAGAGCTGGGTTTTCGCCTCGGTAAGGTTCTCTCAAACTTGGTAACTATTGCTTGAATCTCTGTGTATTGAATGCTGAGTGAATGGTTGGATGAAAGTTTAAAAAACTAGAATTCTAACTGATCATTCTGACGAGCCGCCTCTTAATGTGTCGGGCTATAGGTTGTGGATGTTAACCCCGTCGATCTGTGAGGAAATTCCTTTGGGTTTTGTCGGAAGACTTTAATGTCTAAACTATGAATTAAGGTTTTAGATTACAAAATGACCCCGGCATGATATGTTTAGTCTGATTCTAATGTTGTGACGAGAGAAGGTAAAAAACGTGTGGACCATTTTTCTTCAAATAAACTGATGCCACCTTTTGGACTGGGACAACTTAAAAGACATCTGTGCTCTCCTCTCCTGCTTAAGAGGTAAGACTGCACCCTGCCACACACACAATTAGTATAGGGCCACACCTCATTACTGATATTAAACCGATTTAGAGGGTCGTCTGAATTGAAACAGCAGTTAATTGAACCAGGAGTTGATAGAGGTGAGATCTTGCTGACGTTGGTGGATCTGAGCCGAGCAGTAAACTTACATAGACTCAATAACTTATGTTAGGTCAGTTAGTAGATCTGAGTAATTTGCCGGAATAAATTATCAGCCCTCCCGACTCTTACAGCATTAAACCTGCATTCCCTCTCATGGCCAGCAGGGGGCAACACATCTGGTTCCAAAAAGCAGTCAGATTGTCCAGAGAAAATGACCCGACTTCCCACTTGATTTATACCTCAGTAAACCTGATGAGTTTATGGTGTCTCTCGCTAGTTTCAATTCTTCTTTAATAAAGAATGTATACTATGGTCCCATTTAGAGAACAATAGATGATAAAGGAGGGTATTCTAAGATTATAAATCATATCAATAGTTTCTTCCTTTATTAACATCACCAGTGTAATCAATGAGACAGCTCACCCTGCTGGGCTTCCTGGTGTAGCTGATGGAGGCGTAGGAAACACAATCTTCAGGATCAGCCTGCTCAAATAAAATATATTATGATTAGTTATTTTAACTTTTGACCTCTTACTTTCTGTTACGGTCTCCGCCTTCTATCTGCTCATTAATATGTCTGAGTGTTTTCAGCTGTGTGTGTTATATGTAAATGAGCTGTGCGGGTGCCCTGACGTCATTGGCTGCCATCTCCTGGTCCGCCTCCCGAAGATTGTGATTGGATCACGCCGGGACCGACGAACTCCAATCGCAGCACACAGCAGGCGCGCACCTGCTGGAGATGACTTCAAAGCCTGTGACTGACGATCACTCCAGCGCCATGATCACTCTAGAGCAGCGTTTCTCAAAGTGTGGGGCGCAGAGATGTGATAGGTGGGTCGCGAAATAAATTCTTTTTTTTTCACACTGGTGGAATATCAAAACAACGACTGTAGATAACCCAATTTGTGTTCTTTGAAATTGAAAAGGATATTGCATTGTGTTTGTTACTTCCGTTGCAGTTGTATGTCTTAACACTAGAACCGCCAACGGGTACATTTTACCCGCAGCTGTTTTTTATTGTATGTAACTTTTTTTCAATAAAATATTAACGTCTCCCAGTCCGTGACTTTTCCTGAAAGTGTGTTATGTAACACCCTGTGTTGTTAAACATTGTCAATATGAAGTCAGATTGAAAAAATCGGCAAAAAAATTGCTATGTATACCTATTTCCGCCAGCGGGTAATATTTACCTCATAGAAATGCAGCGCTCTTCGCGCTATTGATTTCGCGCGTAAACATAAACATGACGTGTTGCTATAGCAACGCCTTTTGTCTACTGCTGTAGATAGAGAGAGAGATTGAGAGATAGATAGATTGAGAGAGAGATAGATAGATATATTGATAGAGAGATAGAGAGATAGATTAATAGATAGATAGTCATAGAGAGAGAGAGAGAGAGAGAGAGAGAGAGAGAGAGAGAGCCGGTTATATTTCCAAAATGGACAAAAGAAAGAGACTCATGAACGTACAGGAGGCACTAGCATTGCTAAACCGTCTGAGCGAAGCAGAGTCTGATGGTGGGGAAGTATCAGGACTGAGTGATGTGTCCTGGGTTTGTTCTGCCTCTGATGGGTCATCTGACAGCGATCCTGAGCCTCCGCGGAACGTGAGGCTGTCCCATCATGACCCCCCGCTTGCAGATGAGCCTACTGTACCAGCCCGTGCAGAAGGTATGATACAAATAAACATAAATATGACGTGTTGCTATAGCAACGCCTTTTGTCTACTGCTGTTCCTATAGATAGAGAGATAGAGAGATAGATAGATGGATAGATAGAGACAGATAGAGAGAGAGAGATAGAGATATATACCTAAACAAAACACAAGTCTAACACCAAGCATTTAAATCAGCACTGTAGCGATATGTTATACTTCATGCTATCTGTACAAACTATATAATATGAAAAGCTGAGAGTCCACAGATTATATTGGTATACATCTCATCCCTGTGCGATCAAAACTCACTGTTCTGTATGGTACATTGTACCTTGGAAATCAATAGCGGGTACACTTTACTCGTTGGCGGATATAGGTATACAGCGACCTCTGGCGGTTCTAGTGTTAAGTGTAATTTGGCATGCTTTTATTTTGAAGGCGAGTTTACGCTGTTGACAGTTGTTGTTGCTATGGAAACAAGAAACGTTTCACAGCGGGCGGAACTTGTCATAAAGTCCGCGATAATAAAGCCCACCCATTTAGAGGGAAGATATGATCGGTCAATTGTACTGTCATTTGACATTAGTCTCTCGTTCAGTTACTATAGCGACCCTCTGTGAATTCATAGCTGGACGTCCAATCAGCTCCTGTCTTCACAGACTCGCAGAGAGGAGCTTCTTTCATTTAACCCTTCACATTCAAACTGAAACTGAATAGGCAGATTCAAAGGATTTATTTCTTTGGAAATGTTATTTTAAATACAATTTAATCAAGTTATTTTTGGTAAAACTAATGAAAAATATTACTAAAAACATATTTAAAAAAAATATATAACGAAAAATATAATTTGTTTTAATGTTTTTAAATATTATTTTGTAGAATATCTTAGGCCCTCAGAGACAGGCTCGCCACTGGTAATACTCTCTCATACACACGTGTGAAACGCTCTCACAGACACACACAACAGCGTTGCAGTCGGGAAGAAAAGCAATGTGGAGCGAGAGAGAGAGAGAGAGAGAGAGAGAGAGAGAGAGAGAGAGAGAGAGAGAGAGAGAGAGAGCACACCTTTATCTATTTAATAAAGTTGTAAAAAAGTAAGAAATCATTCCAATGTGTACTATAGGACAGTAAAAAGTTTAAAAGGGGAGGGATTAGTTAAATATGCATAAATAAAAAGAAAGAATGCTAACTAGATAACATAAGATAAGAATAAACGAGTTTAAATGATCTGTTGTGATCATATTCTAAAGATGTTGGATTAATAAATAAATTCATGTTGGGCTCAAAGTAGGGCTGCTCGATTATGGCAAAAATCATAATCTCGATTATTTAGGTCAATAATTGATATCACGATTATTAAAAACGATTATCCATTTACTTTGAAAAACATCAATTTATTGAAGAAAATAATTTGAAAAGTATGTTTTTAACAGTTGATTACCCTGAACTTTAAGTATAATTCAACTGAAAAACCTATTTAAAATTAAATAAAATCGTTTTATTTTGATGACGTTGTTTTCATAATCGTTGCAAGCCAAAATCGTAATTGCGATTAAAATCCGATTAATTGAGCAGCCCTAGCTCAAAGTGCACCAGATTGATGCATTTAACTTCAACATTTAAAATCTTCCTGGGGGTGCATGCCCCCGGACCTCCCTAGAGGATGTGACGTCCACCACCAAATAAAGCAGGTTAAAATAATTAAATTGCTACATTTTATTTGAGTAAACACTGAAAACGGGTCCCACAGACCCAAACAGCACTCAAAGGTTAAAGGTAGCATGTAATAATGTTAAAATGTGCTAAATATATACACTGCAAAAAAACAAAAAAGAGGAGTAAAAGTAGCTCACGACTTGTTTTATTTTTTTAAAGTAACCCTCATCCTAAAAAAGGTTGGAGACCCCTGTAATAGAACGATACATTTGACAATTTTAAGCCTCGCCTACCATTTTATTGGAGCGATGAGGAACAGGTGAGGCTTGAAAAGGCCCACCTGTTCAAAGTGGGGAATGACAGAAAAGGTTTGAGAACCACTGCTCGAGAGGCTCTGACACAAAAATAGTGTTTTGGTAACACGGGGTGATCAGGTAACACTTAAAGACTTTGTCATGGAACGCAAAGCAGAGTAGGGGGCTAGTACACCCTCCTGAGGGTCCGGTTGTGGATGTCATGCGAGCATAACATGGTGAAAACAATCAGTCTAAATTAACAATCGGGACGGAAATGTTGGGATTTCCAAAGGGAGGTTCTGTGAATAAATTAAAAATCAAGAACCGAAATAATTGAACTGTTCATATCTTAGCACCGTAACTTTTATATTTTAATGTTTATTTTATTAGCTTTTATTTTGAATGACAGATTTTAAATGCCATTTTCTTAATGTCTTTCATTTTTTGTTTTTCTTTTAATGTTTCTTTTATTATCTTATACTGATTTGAAATGCCTTTGTCTGAATGTCTTTCATTTTTGTAAAGCACCTTGAATTGCCTGGTGCTGAAAGGTGCTATATAAATTAACTTGCCTTGCCTTGCCTTGCCTTGCCTTGCCTTGCCTTGCCTTGCCTTGCCTTGCCTTGCCTTGCCTTGCCTTGCCTTGCCTTGCCTTGCCTTGCCTTGCCTTGCCTTGCCTTGCCTTGCCTTGCCTTGCCTTGCCTTGCCTTGCCTTGCCTTGCCTTGCCTTGCCTAGCCTTGCCTAGACATGTGGACAGACGCCTCTCGCTACTTGCTCCTTAGAGAATTATGTTAACTGTGGTTAAACTCGTGTGCCCATCTCTGTGTGATATTGTGTATTAGTAGTGTCTAGAGTAGCTTAGTTAGTGTTTAGAGTAGTTTAGGTTGTTGTGACTGTTGCCTTTAATTTAGCTGTGTTTTTGTACAGACTCTTTTTTTTAGTGGTACCACTTTTAAAGTGAGGTTTTGTTTCGTTCTTTATATTACTATTTATTTTCCCTGTATGCCATTAGACTCCTTTTTTAGAGTCCTCCTTTTGTTTGGTTATTTGTCAACCTGTGCCCTTTTGGCCTTTGTTGTTGTGCCTGCCACTTTGTTTACCCTGCTAAGTCAAATAAACCCTTTATGATTTGACCAATTCCAACTGGTGTGAGTTGCAATTCCTCATCCCTAGTGAGGACGTAACACTTTCTGTTTAACAAATTCAGAAAAGTGGTTTACGTATCCTGTTTAAGGTGGAACAATTTATGAAATGACAATTGTGCAAAAATCCAATTATTCCTTTTTAAAACTCACCATGTCATCATCGGTCTCTGTTCTGGTGCCTTACAAGAAAAGGAAAAGAGAAAATGTACTTCATCTTCCACAGTTAACATCCACGTTTATCAGAAGCTTCTTGTTCATAAAGTGTAATGTGTGAATGTCCTCACCTCGAGTCCTCTTCCGTCTGATGACAGCCACAGTGATTGTTGTGAGAGCCGCAACAGCCACGATCACAACGATGATCCACCACCACCGACCTGGAAGAGAGCCGTTAGAAGAGTTACATACACTCAGAGGCTTTTATCTCTTTGTCTTCAAACTCTGGATCAACAACATGTCTTCTGGCTAAATGTCTGTTGATGTTTCTTTTCTATCATCTACCTTGATTCCTGCCGTCTTCAGATGCAGTTTTGGTTGTGCTGATTTTCACTGTTGTCGATGTTGTTGACACTGTAGTCACCTTCTCTTTATCATCACCTTAATCAAATCAAGTTTTATTAATAAAGCACATTTAAAAACGATTTTTGGTTGAGCCAAAGTGCTGTACATGTAATAAAAACACATTACTACAATAACAAAAGAAAGAAAAGACAATAATATACAACAGAAATATAAAAACAAAACACAGGGAAATATCAGCTCTGACTCGAAGGCCAGCGAGAAGAAGTGTGTTTTCAGTGAAGATTTTAAAACCCCTCGGATTAATGAATAAAATAACAACAAGCTGTGCAGTTATTAAAAACAAATGTAATCATCTGACACCACGACATAAAGATGTGACGCATCAGGATGAATGATTTTAAACGGCTCATCATGTTCTCACCTGAGGACTGAAGAGAAACAGCTGAGGTTCTGTCCTGTGACCATCACACACTTTACAAGTAAATAAAGTTAACCGTACCTGAGTTTAAGTTGTTTTTAGCTGCTGTTGTTGTTGTTGTTGATGGTTTTCTTTTCTTACCTGAGCAGATGAAAACAACTTAAACTATTTATTCTGAAACGTCCATAAAACAACAAAAATTGTACATAATTTTCATCAACAGTTAAAAGTAACTGAACCAGCTCATCGTGTTCTCACCGGAGGACAGAGGGCTGAGCGGAAACAGCTGCTCTTCTCTCGTGTTCTCATCAGTTACATTACATTTCAACTCAGACCTTGATTTGTTATTAGAATGAGAAGTCAGAAATGTCACAGAGGCAGAGCAGGGAGACGGACTCTCCCTGTTTTCTGTATCCACATCCCGACCCTGAAGCAGCCACTTCGCTGGGTGTCTACACTCTCCATACTTCGACACAGAGCAGTGTAACGTCACCTTTCCATTATGTTTCTGTTCGCTCACTGAAGATGGAGACATTGTGAGAGAAAGACAACACAAATACAACTTTATAACTGTTATTATTGTAGTGTTTCAGTATTTCACAACACACTTTAAAAACTGATGATGTAAATACTCACTGGTAACAACAGACAGAAAAACCTGAGAGTCTGGACCGTAATGTTGTCCTGATCTGAACTGTCTGGAGTTGTATTGGCCAGCATCCTCCTCTGTGACCTTCTTAATAACCAGAGAACACTTCCATGTAACTCTCAGTCTGTCTGGTTTAGCTTTGGCTTCTTGGTGGACCTGCCCGTCTTCAGACAGCGTCACTGAGCTTCTGGAATCACTGAAGGTCCAGGTTCTCTCACACTCATCCTGATCATCCATCACATTTTCAAAAGGCAAAGCGACTTCATCTCCAGCTCTGACAGTGAATAAGTATTGTTTCCCATTCGCAGCTGTTGAAGAAAACAATGTATATTAAAGCACTGCTAGTGATATTAAAGCTGTTTTATTTAAAGTGTTCTCTGCGTCCTCACCTGGAAAGTGGAGCAGCAGGAATGAAGACATTACGATCCTTCTGAACTCAGACATCGTGCTTCTCTCTCGGTCTCTGGCTCTCGACTGTCAGAGTCTCTGATCGGCTCCTTCTTTAACAAGAACTCAACATCTACTTCCTGTGATAAGGAGGAGTCACTTCCTCATCCATCTCTCCTCTGATGGCCGTTGGGTTAATCTGTTATATTAGCTTTTAAATCTCTTTTATCTTTTGTTGTTATAAAAAAAGAGTGAAAAAATGTAACACCAGACTTTTATGTTTGATGCATTTCTTCTCTTTGTTATTCAGAGTGACGGTAACTGCAGGCCTTCTTCATCAGCAACACAACAGAGGAAGTTGAGCATGTAAAGATGGCCAGTTTTAATGCCTGTTAACAACATGCTGGTTCCTCTTTGTATCTCTGCCGATTTATTTTTACTTTTTCCGAGAACTGAAGAAGCGTTTCTGTGAAGAAGTGGTTAACAGCAGCAGCAGAGCTCTGCAGGTTTGACCCTCTGATGCCGACCAACGAGCGTCTAATGAAACTCACTTTAATGGCCTACTTTTAAACACGTGTATTAGCCGGTGTTGTGTTCATGTTGTTTTGAAATAGCTTCATGCTCTTCACACTGCAGACTCTTCTGGGTGTGCCATTCTTAGAGCAGTCTCTCTGACCTGACTATCGGACGCTACACTCAACTCTCCAAGATGTTTTATCTGACTGAGTTTCATGTCCTGCACACTGCAGAGATGAGTCTGTGGTTCTCTCTGGCAGGAAGTATCAGGAGGATGTCCTGGGGGCAGATAGAGGGAGCAGATGGGAGGAGCAGCTGTAGAGGACGGGGTGAAGGTCGACCAGACAAGGGGTTGGAAACCTAGGAGGACGGAGGCCGTGGTGGGACCACCAACGCATACAGGATCATGGAGAAGTCAGGACCGCTTTATTTATGCAAAACGAAGCCGAGACCTCGAGAGGGAACCAGAGTCTGCCTCAGTTGAGCAGGAGAAACAGATGCAGAATCTGTTTCATATAATCATGTGTTTTAAGCCACACTAGTGAGTATTCATTTAGTTTCATGCCAAAGAGGCCTACCTATTTCTGTGAACAACAGTTGTACATTGGCATATTTGGTATCAGCAGAAAATGGTCATTGAACCTAGAATTATTTAAAGTCTGGGGGGACAGGAGATGCAACATGACACTGAATGAGGTCAGGAGGAGTTCAACTACACATGCCGTTTGAGGTGTATATAAGCTGTAAGATTCTCTAGGTCTACAGGGAATCACACTATTGACTGCTTTGGTGCAAGGTGATGTGTCTCTCCAACCCAGTCTCACGGCATTTCGTATTCACCAACACGATTTTTAATCTATTGATTCGTGTTCACCATCACGATTTGCTCCTTTTTTTCGTGTTGCACAGCACGATTTTAAAAGCAATGTATTTCTACTGGTAACGTGTTTGTGCCTGCAGGCTGCAGCACGTCTTTTTCTCCGGTCGGGTCGTGGAAGACCGGAAGCTGTGTGGTTCATAAAAACATGTTCTTAATCAATATCAAGCCACAATTATTGCTTTTATTTTAAATCGTATAATTTCGGACTTTTGTTGCCGTCTGTGAGGAAAATAAATGGGGCTCAGAGCCTCAGGATACTGAAATCTGTATTTTTAAATATTTTTTTCCTTCTAATTTGTTATTCTTTTCAAAATAACACACTGTTATTTACTCACCAATAACACACAATTATCCTTGCTTTTATTTATTGGTTTAATTCCATAACCTCGGGCTTTTTTGGCGTCCGTCAGGAACTGAATTTCAAAATAAATATAACCGGAAACAGACGTAGGCCTGTAAGGGACATTTCGAGCATCATTGCGATTGTCAACATTTCTGAGTTTAGGATGGCCGAAGACACTACACTACCCATAATCCCCAGCTATCGTTTAGGACTACAGTTCCCGTAAGGTTACGCAGAGCGTCAAACAGCTGTGTGAAATGGAACGAAACCACGCCAGACTATCCAAAACTGGAATCGAACACCCCCCCAGAACTACACATGCTGGCTATTGTGTTTCGCAAAATGTTCTACAATATGGGACGTCTCTACTGAACGTTTTCGTTTTTCCCACAATTAGAAGTTGCCAGTATTAAACACATTAATGTTATCAAATGTAAAACATATAATTAATAAATGGGTGAAAATCCCTTGTGTCCATAATGTGCAGCATTAATATATAGCATTAATATATACCCACATGACAGCTCATTGCTACTTTGTAATTCTACTCCACTACAATTCAGAGGTTAACCTGGTATTTTTACTCCACTGCATTTATTTGAGTTACTTTGCAGATTCTGATTAATGATGTGAAATATAAACAACCCTTAAATCAGACTTTAGTTACACCTGAGTAAAATGCAGGGAAGGTGATTGTCAAGTGCCAACAATCAGGAGAGATATTTGATAGTTGGTGCTTGAGAAGACTACACATGTATCTGCAATTGACATGAATGGAAACAAGTAATAAAGTATATTCATTACTCGTTATTCTCTACTAATAGTTAATTAAAGACTGTATATTATGGCTATTTTGCACATCCCTTTCAAGATGTTCAAAGGTTTATTGACATATCATACACAACTACGGTGTATGCAATGAATGAAAAACTTGGGTCACAGGTTCCTCAACAGTGCATTACAAGACATCTATCAATATGTGTGTACCTCCACCATTAAACTGTGATATTCTGCACATTTCTTATTCTATCTACATACATAAGAGTATAATTAATGTGTATAATATCAGTTAAAATAAGTGCTTCAACATAGTTAACATGGCAGGAAAGCAATATATTAGACGTTAATTACTTTGTCAGGCTTAATATTTAATGTGTTAATAAAGGTTAATCCGTTTTTCTGTTTTGCACCTCCTCCTATTAATATCTGTGTACATCCTGCACTAAACTGTTTTATTGTAGAGATCACTTATAGTATATTCTTGATTTTTTATATTCTATATTTCTATATTTATACTTTCCCCCTATGAAAGTATGTACTCTTAATATTTTTTTAATCAAATATAACACATAAAAACAATAATTCAATAACGTGCTTTAACCACTAGGAGGTGCACACGAGGTGCACACAGCCATAATAACTTTGTATTATTAGTGTGTATGTACAACATCTGAAGATGTATAGTTTTATTCATGCTTTCACATCATTTTACAGCATATTACTATACTATTTCAGACTCAGTATTTACATTCTTACATTCAAAGAAAATCAGTAATATCTTTGAAAACTACAGTCCTTTTTTATCAGCTGTGCACCGTTATGGTGTAAATATAACCTATCTATGAATTAGATCAAATGTAAAAGTCAGCCGAATTAGTGTTGATACTGCAAGGAGACGTATTGTGTGAAGAAAAATTGAAGATGTTGTTTAATTGTTGATATATTTATGATCCACGTCAAGTATTCAGTTTCGGCGCCATTTCTTCCAGTTTTTCCAAAGGTCTTCTCATCAGGGCTCTCTAAAGAAAGTTCTACGGCAGATCTGTAATATGTAATGCAGCCGAACCGTGTATTACAATGCCGTTATGTGATGACTTTCAAAGAGAAAAGCAAGAGCACTCGGAATTAAGTATTATTTTATACTTTTAAAATGTTTTCCGGATTTCATATAATATAAACACCAAATCCCAGCATGCATTGCGGCTAACACATCCAATCAACGAGCTTAAAACCATAGCTGAGGATCTTGGGTAATCGCTCGAAATGCCTACGTCTGTTTCCGGTTATATTTATTTTGAAATTCAGTTCCTGACGGACGCCAAAAAAGCCCGAGATTATGGAATTAAACCAATAAATAAAAGCAAGGATAATTGAGTGTTATTGGTGAGTAAATAACAGTGTGTTATTTTGAAAAGAATAACAAATTAGAAGGAAAAAAAGATTTTAAAAATACAGATTTCAGTATCCTGAGGCTCTGAGCCCCATTTATTTCCCTCACAGACGGCAGCAAAAGTCCGAAATTATACGATTTAAAATAAAAGCAATAACTGTGGCTTGATATTGAGTAACAACATGTTTTTATGAACCACACAGCTTCCGGTCTTCCACGACCCGACCGGAGAAAAAGACGTGCTGAAGCCTGCAGGCACGAAACACGTCGATTTTCACCCATTTATTAATTATATGAGACGCCGGAGTAGCCAGCGCCAGCCAATCAAATCCCGTTTCCCAAAATCTGACAGCTGAAGCCGTAGCCAATCAAACCGCGTCTAAGCTGGGAGAGATATCCCGCCGTTCATTTCTATATTTAAAAAAAAGTCGGAGGAGAAACTAACTATCGCCGTAGCAAATTACCCGGTTTTGTATGACCAGACCCTCTTCACCTACCGGGATACAAACCGGAGGAACCAGGCATGGAGGGAGGTGGCAGAGACAGTGGGGGAACTGGTAGGGTTTCGCCTGTTTGGGGAGTTTATATATATATATTGCTCCCATACAATCCCGACACGCCCAGCTTCAAGCTATTTTTGAAGCTGTAGTGTGGACGCTCCGTAAAGGAGGACCAGTCTGAAAGCTGACAGGATGTTAATCAGGCGATTTGAAAAGGTCTATAGCCACCTAGCCAGGGTTGTTAGCCTCTTCTTGATGTGCCTTTCTTAGAGCTTCCTCTGTGACGCTCTGATGCACTCTCCAAGAACGCATAAGAGTACGTAAATCTAATCAAACAGTATCACTTTCTTTCTTGCCTCATACCTGATCCCAGGATATCACCACAGCTCCACTAAATGTGCGACACCTTCCTTGGCTCTGACACAAACTGTATGTTGTTTACAAAGTGAGAGCCAGGGCAAAGAGAGGTGTTAAACCCAACAAAGCGTTGTGTTGTCAGTGTGTTGGAGATAGAGAGAGAAACACAACTCATTATAACACTTTTTATTTGGATTATATATCATTAAAGCAAAGAAAGTGTAAAATATTCCATTAGGACTCAAGCTCATTAAAGCATCCTAACATACTGTAAGCATTTCAGGTTTAGGAATACATATAGAGTAAAAAGTGAGTATAGTAAATATATTGTATAGACTATTGATCAGATAGAGCATGTGCAGCAGTAACAGTAGGCAGTACAGGTATATATACTGTAGGTGTAAGGACATGTAATGCTAAGAAGAAGACATTATATGAATCATTAATAGAAAACAGTAATGCAAGCCATTCTCAAAATTGATTGAACCAAGTCTGACTGATAGTCCCTAGAGAGCAATGAAAAAATATGGATTAGGGATAATTTACAATTTAGAATATTTTATTAATTCAACCCAACACTTGTATGTATGAACATGTGCAGCAGTTATAGTAAGAAGTGAAGGTATACTAATCCAATATATACTGTGAGTACAAGTAATGGTGATAATAAGATATTATATACAGAAAAAACAGCTGGAGGTTTGATAAGCAGTAATATAACTATGTATGGGGATGTGAGAGCATACTTAAAGGACGTTCAGTCAGAAATGAATGAATATAATGAGCTGTGTTTCCTATCACATGGAGGTGAGTTTCTGAAGGGCCTCTCGTGGGGCTCAGGTGCTCTCAGTCATCAGAAATGGTTCTCCTGTAACATATGAGGAGGTGATGTTTGACAGCAGTGGACTCTGAGGGGAGTTGATGTTGTTGATCAGTCACACATGCCCTTTCACACCAATGCGTTTTCAGCTCCAGCTCCAGCTCGGAGCTGGAGCCTGAAAAGTACCGTTTTTTCCTGTTCACACCGCAGAGACGCCGCCTCTTAGCTCCGGAATCCGGTTCACTTCCAGTTCCAAAAAATTGTCGGTCTAGAGGCAAGAGCTTCGGAGCTAAGAGGCGGCGTCGCTTACGTCTTTCTTACGTCGAGGCGGGGGCAGGGGCAGATTCGTCGTTGAAGTAGATGCTGAAGACCACAAAGAAGTCTTGCATTTCGCATGTGATGTTTGTAAAGTTCCAAGTAAAGTCGTCCCTTGTAAAGTCGTCCGATGCCTTCCATTTCGTTTCGTAAGAGGATAACCAAAGCGAACAGCGCTTCAATACAATCGGCTATTGTTGTTGTTGTCGATGTGAGGGATTTCTGCGCGGTTTGGATTTTATGAAGCAGGCGCGTAAACGGTGACGTCATGACGCAGCAGCGGCAGCTCTGGGCGGTGTGAACAGAGCAGGAGCAGAAAAGGGAAACCGGAGCTGAACCAGAAAATATCCCGCTCGGAGCTAGAAAGGGAAAAGCGCTGGTGTGAAAGCCGCAACAGAGGCAGAAGGCTCTCCATCGTTTTCATAGTCCACCTCATCTTCATCTTCATCTTCATCATTCTGCTCATGTCAACATGGAACAAAGACATGGTAAAAACACAGAGATGAGCTGGAAAGTAACTAAGTACATTTACTCAGGTTCTGCACTTAAGTATATATTTAAAAAACTTTACTTGAGTATTTTCACTCGTCACGATCTGTCTGTGTTTTCCTGCTTTATGTTTATTTTCCAAAACATATTTCTAGACCGACTGGAAAACTGGGTGGGACTTTCAGCACCAGTTCTAAATTTGTTTGAATCCTACTTAAAGGACAGGAAAAACTTAGTTTCTACAGGTAACTGCACATCTGAATTTACAAAAATGACATGTGGGGTTCCTCAGGGCTCCATCTTGGGGCCTCTTCTCTTTAACATCTACAGGCTACCACTGGCTGCATTTCATTTAATTGTAAGCATTATAACGAGCTGTTGATTCAACTACATGGTCACTTTGAAGCCTCCTTATTGAGCATTTATTTCATTGTGTTGCTGTTTTCTGTTATTTTGGTTAATGAACTGTTTAGCTTTGCTGAGATCATTTAATTTGGATACATAAATATTCTAAATTATTCTTGTGTTGCATCTTCTTCTGCCTGTCATATATCCACTGTTAAAATTGGAGAACAAATAATACACACATTTAATTATGCAATGTTCAAACTCACCATGTTTTCTTCTGTCTGTGCTTTGCTCCCTGAAAAAAGGACAAAACAAGTTGATATTAGATTTACTTTTATTTTTGTATTTCATCTGTGAAAATCTCCTACCTTTAGCTCTTGTCCATATGTTGACTGTAACCACACTGATGATGAGGGCTGCTAAACCCACGGACACGATGATGAGCCTCAAGCGACCTGGAAAGGAGAAGTTAGACGAGTTAAATATAGTCAGAGGTTTTTATCTCTTTATCTCTAAAATCTGAATGAACAAAATGTCTTTTGGCTGTTTAATGCTTCCTTGTCACCTTCACACAGGGACACATGCAGAACATACACACACTCACACAACTTATTTATAATCTTCTTTTTCATCTACATAACATGTTACCTTTATAAACTATGTTGGATTTGAGTCCACTCCTTATCATCTTCCAATACATCATCTATATTTCTTTTTGCTTTTTTCCCCCAACAGCTGCAGATGTGAGAGATTACTGCTTCACCGTCAGACCTGGAGATGAAGTCACTTTGCCTTGTGACAATGTGATAGATGATCAAGATGAGTGTGAGAGTACTCTCTGGCTCTTCAGACATTCAAAAGGTTCAGCAGCAGTGACGCTGTTTGAAGGCCGGCAGATTTACAACGATTCAAAAGCTAAATCAGACAGACTGAGCGTTACAGAGAAATGTTCTCTGGTTATAAAGAAGGTCACAGAGGAGGATGCTGGTCATTACAACTGCAGACAGTTCAGATCAGGAGAACAAGAAGGTTCAGGCTCTCGTGTTTTTCTGTCGAAACCACGGCAGACTATCCACAACTGGAATCGAACGCCCCCCCGAGAACTACACATGCTGGCTATTGTGTTTCGCAACATGTTCTCTATGGCACGTCTCTACTGGGAATTGTAGTTTTAAAAGACGTTTTTGTTTTTCCCAAAATTAGAAGTTGACAGTATTAAACTGTGTACAGCCCTGTAGGTTTAGGCGATACGAAACACATTGGTGTGTACACATTTAAAACATGTAATTACTACATGGGTGAAAATCGCTTGTATCCATAATGGGCAGCATTAATATATATTCTACTCCACTACAATTCAGAGGTTAACCTGGCATTTTTACTCCACTACATTTACTTTAGTAACTCTGCAGATTCTGATTAATGATGTGAAATATAAACAACCCTTAAATCAGACATTAGTTACACCTGAGTAAAATTCAGGGAAGGTGATTGTCAAGTGCCAACAATCAGGAGAGATATTTGATAGTTGGTGCTTGAGAAGACTAAACATTTATCTGCAGATCTCTATAAAGTATATTAATTACTCGTTATTCTCTACTAATAGTTAATTAAAAACTGTATATAATTGCTATTTTGCACATCCCTTTCAAGATTTCCTAAGGTTTATTGACATATCATATACACAACTAGTGTAGTTATGCAACAGTGCATTACAAGACATCTATCAATATGTGTGTACCTCCACCATTAAACTGTCATATTCTGCACATTTCTTATTCTATCTACTACATACATAAGAGTATAATTAATGTGTATAATATCAGTTAAAATAAGTGCTTCAACATAGTTAACATTGCAGGAAAGCAATACATTACACGTTCAGTACTTTGTCATGCTTAATATTTATCTGTAGATAGATACCCCCAAAGCTTTTTTCTTATTTAAAAGAAGACCTTAATCTAAAGTATTCTTTAATGTCTTAATAAAGGTTAATTAGTTTGTCTGTTTTGCATATCCTCATATTAATATCTTTGTACATCCAGCACTAAACTGTTTTATTGTAGAGATCACTTACAGTATCTTCTTGATTTTTTATATTCTATATTTCTATCACAGACCTTCTCCTTTCCCCATATGAAAGTATGTACTGAACATTATTCAACAGAAATAACATTATTCAACAAAAATAATTCAATAACGTGCTTTAACCACTAGGCGGTGCACACAAGGTACACACAGCATACTAATAATAACTTTGTATTATTGTTGTGCACTGCCAAAAGTGTTAGTCAGTCATGTTTCATGTTGTTATTCTTGTATTATTTTTCACTTCTCGTTTGGTTTTGTCACTTCTCATTTCAGGTTCCTTGACGCCCTTTCCTAATGTGTTCTCCCGCGCTCATCAGCGTCAGCCCCGCCCCTGATTGTTTTCACCTGTGTCTTGTTGTTGAGTGTTTAAATCCCCCAGTCTCCCAGTGTTCAGTGTCAGTTCGTCTTGTCCTGTCCTCATGTCAGAACTCTGCTCATCAACGGTTGCTCTTTTTGTTACATGCCTTATTCATGCTCCTGAAATTTATTGTAAGTTTGTTCCTCACGTTGTTAGGGATTTTTTGTTGTGCCTTTGTGAAACCTATTTTTGTTCGCCTCGTGAAGAGTGCCGTTATCTTTTTTGAATATCCTTTTTGACAAATAAAGTATATTACTTGTACTTTATCTCTGGCTCCCGGGTCGTGCAATTGAGTCCTTTTTTTCCCTTGTGTATCCAAGTTCGTAACAATTATTAGTGTAGGACACTTATGTATGTATAACATCTGAAGATGTGTAGTTTACAAGTTTTATTCATGTTTTTACATCATTTTACAGGATATTGCTATACTATTTCTCATGTTTTACTTCTACACATTAATATCTGATTTGTAAAACATCACAGACAGAAAGGTATATCCGTCATTTAATGGTAAGCTATTGAAATTGTGATTCCATAGATGTGTCTCCCATCACCCAAATCCCCTGACTATTCTCTCAACTCAGTATTTACATTCTGATATTCAAAGAAAATCAGTAATATCTTTAAAAACTACAAGTCCTTTTCTATCAGCTGTGCACCGTTATGCTGTAAATATAGCCTATCTACCAATTGGATCAAATATAAAAGTCAGCCGAATTAGTGTTGATACTGCAAGGAGACGCATTTTGTGAAAAGAAATGCAAGGAGTTGTTTAATTGTTGATATATTTATGATCCACGTCACATATACAGTTTTGGCGGCAGTTCTCCTGTTTGTCCAGAAGTCTTCTCATCAGGGCTCTATAAATAAAGAACTACAGCAGATGTGTAATATTTAATGCAGCTGAACCGTGTATTACAATGCCGTTATGTGATGACTTCCAAAGAGAAAAGCAAGAACACTCGGAATGGCTCATAACATAAATGTTTTCGGATATCATATCGCATTAACATCATATCCCAACATGCATTGCGGCTAAACATCCAATCAACGAGCTTCAAGCTGAGGATCTTGGGTAATCTGTTCAGTGGGTGGTTTGTATCGCTCGAAATGTCCCTTATAGGCCTACGTCTGTTTCCGGTGACTTTATTTACGGCTAAAAAGCCCAAGATTATAGAATTAAATGAATAAATAAAAACAAGGATAATTGTTTGTTATTGTTGAGTAAATAACTGTGTGTTATTTAGAAAAGAATAACAAATTAGAAGGAAAAAAAGATTCAATATTTTGAGGCTCGAAGCCCCATTTCTTTTCCTCACAGATGGCAAAAAAAGTCCGACACTATACGATTTAAAATAAAAACAAATAAATAAAAAGATAAAACACTGGCATGTAATTTACATTAGAATAAATAGAATGGTTTTGAATAATAGATGAGAGTAAAATCTACGTCACTTTACAGCCCCGCCCACTTTTGGGGAAACCAACGCTGTCATTTGAACGGCGATCAAGCCTGAAGCCACAGAGATCTTCTGTTACTGTCCTTTCTTCTTAGAGGAAGTACAGAAACACGTAACTCTGGATTTGTTTTAATGTTTGAGGTTCAATAAACGACACAGCAGCTTTTTGTCATGTAAAAACTATTATGTTCTGCCTCGCTCATGAGAGTAACAGCTGGCGAAATTACAGCCTTGCCTACTGATTTCAAATGTGTGCTCTAAAATGATAATTATAAATGACTATTATCATTATTATAAGCAAGACAATACATGGCAAAGATATGTAGAAAATAAACGTATTTGAGATACGTTCATAACGAACGTAACGTGGGAGAAAATACGTTTCTAGCTAATCGTAATTGAGAATGCAGTTTAGTTCTGTGGGAACGTCATTTTTAGGAGACAGGGTTGTTACAAACACAACTCATCGCTCTCAGTTAAAGGAACAGTACGCAGTAAAGTACCGTCAGTGATATTAAAGCTGTTTTATTTAATGTAATCGGTAAATGGGAAATGGACTGTATTTATAAAGCGCTTTATCCAGTCTCTCACCCCCTCAAAGCGCTTTACATACAACAAGTCACCATTCACCCCCAGTTCATGCAGAGCAATGTGCCCCTTGCTCAATGCAGGGGTTAGAGCAGGGGTGTCAAACTCAATTTAATCTCGGGCCACATTCACATAATGGTTGCACTCAAAGGGCCAGTTTTGTAAAAATACATATATAAATAAATAATATATAATATAATAATGTATTATATTACATTATTGCCTCTGCATTGGATTATTATCGGATAGGGTAATAACTTCATCATTAACTACGTCTGAAAGCAGAAGTCTATTATATATAATTGCAAGTCTCTTCAGTGTGCATGTCACAAAAGAATTTCAAAAGAATTCTGGAAAAAAAGTTAAAAAAAAAGAAAAAAGTGACATTTTGGAGAAAGAAAATCAGATTCTGAGAAAAAAAAAGGCAAATTTGAGATGCATTGTGGGACATGTAGTTTATGGGCAATGTGCTTCTGTAAATCGGCATGTAACCGTATAATAAACATCTTATATTCTTTGCAAGCTCTTGTGTGTATATACTGCATGTGTGCTTGTCTTTTCTAACTGTGAATGTATATTTTCTCACTACCTTTATTTTTGTCCTCTTGTTCTGTTTGATTGTTTTCAGATGCAGTGTTGGTTTAGTCACCTTCCCTGCATCCTCACCTTAATGAATAAAATAACAACAAGCTGTACAGTTATAAAAACAAAATGTAATCATCTCACATCACGACATAAAGATGTGACGCATCAGGATGAATGATTTTAAACAGCTCATAATATTCTCACCTGAGGACTGAAGAGAAACAGCTGAGGTTCTGTCCTGTGACCATCACACACTTTACAAGTAAATTAAGTTAACTTATCAATCAATCAATCGATGTTTATTTATATAGCCCAATATCACAAATGTGTCTCAGTGGTCTTCACAGATTGTACAGAATATCAGTATGACAATACGACACCCTCTGTCCTTAGACCCTCTGTCCTTAGACCCTCTGTCCTCAGACCCTCTGTCCTCAGACCCTCTGTCCTCAGACCCTCTGTCCTCAGACCCTCTGTCCTTAGACCCTCTGTCCTCAGACTCTCTGTCCTTAGACCCTCTGTCCTTAGACCCTCTGTCCTTAGATCCTCTGTCCTTAAACCCTCTGTCCTCAGACCCTCTGTCCTTAGACCCTCTGTCCTTAAACCCTCTGTCCTTAGACCCACACATCGTACAAGGAAACACTTCCAGAGAAAACCCACAGTTTAAAGGGAACATGGAGAAACCTCAGGGAGAGCAGCAGAGGAGGGATCCCTCTCCCAGGACGGACAGACGTGCGATAGATGCCGTGTGTAAATTGAAAAGATAATACATTTGCAACATAGGAATGTTTGGAAATGCATGTGTGTATAATAGGAAGATGAATCCACGAGGATATCCATCCAGGACTGCTGACCTTACCTGAGTTTAAGTTGGGTTTAGCTGTTGTTGGTGTTGGTGTTGGTGTTGGTGTTGTTGTTGCTGGTTTTGTGTCCTCACCTAAACAATAAACACATCTCAAAAAACTATTTAGTCTGCAACTTCTGTAAAAACAAACACATATTTAAGATAATTATTCATGTCAGATTGAAGTAACTTACACATCTCATCATGTTCTCACCTGAGGACTGAGGGCTGAAGGGGAACACCTGTACTTCTCTCGTGTCACCATCAGTTACTTCACAAGTAAACAACTCAGACCGTGATGCGTAACTAAAAAGAGAAGTCAGAAATGTCACAGAGGCAGAGCAGGAAGACGGTGATGTCTTTATCTCTCTGTGATCTTTATCCACATCTCGACCCTGAAGCAGCCACTTCACTGAGTGTCTACACCATCCATATGTCTCCACAGAGCAGCGTAACGTCACCTCATCGTTGTCCTGATGCTCAATCACTGAAGACGGAGATATTGAGAGAGAAAAGAGAACCACAATATGTACCAACATGTAAATGTACTTCATCCCTGTGATCATCATAACTATTGGAATGTTTCAGTTTAGAGACGGTTTGAAAACATCTCGATGTAAATACTCACTGGCAACAACAGACAGATCAACCACAGAGTATGGACCTCCTGATCTGCTCTGTCCACAGAAGTAAAAACCAGCATCCTCCTCTGTGACCTTCTCTATAACCAGAGCACATTTCTCTGTAACTCTGAGTCTGTCTGATTTAGCTTCGCTCTGAATCTGCCCGTCTTCAAACAGCGTCACTGCTGCTGAACCTCTTGAATCACTGAAGAACCAGACAGTTCTCTCACACTCATCCTGATCCTCTATATCATAGTCACACGGCAAAGTGACTTCATCTCCAGCTCTGACAATGGGGAAGTATTGGTTTGAATCTGCAGCTGTTGGGGAAAAGCAGAAGGAAATATAGACGTGATAAATGCTGACAGAATGATGATGTATTATATGAAAAGGTAAGAGTTGGAGTTCTGGTTGATCTGTTTAATGAATCGTTTAACGACTCATTCAAACCAGAGTTAATTACAGATCACTAACTGAAGCGTTCAGAGCGAGGGTGACGGTCACTTTAAAGAATGTTGCTATGTGGGTTCTAGTGAGCGAGAGTTCACTAAAGTCACCAGGTTACAAACACAACTCATCGCTCTCAGTTAAAGGAACAGCACGTAGTAAAGTACCGTCAGTGATGTTAGAGCTGTTTATTTCATGTACTGGTGAATGGACTGTATTTATAAAGCGCTTCATCCGTCTCTCACCCCTCAAAGCGCTTCATCCAGTCTCTAACCCCTCAAAGCGCTTTACATACAACAAGTCACCATTCACCCCCAGTTCATACAGAGCAATGTGCCCCTTGCTCAATGAAGGGGTTAGAGCCATTTCCCTTTCATCATTATGGTTTGAATGTTTGTCTTATTACTAAAAGGCTTTAGAGTAAACTCTTAACTATTTATTTTTGTGAATCACACTACGCTTTAAAAGATGTTAGTTAAAGTCTCACTTATTTGCTTTCAGATGTGACGTGCATGTCTGTATCTCTATATATGGCATGGCGTTGGTTCACAGCTGAGGGTGTGATTAGACAGGAAGTGGTAGAGTCTTTTGACCGTGTTCTTTTTGTCCTTTTTTGATACGGAGAACTTTGAGTTACTTTGAAGCGAGGAAGTTTGTCTTCATGTTTGTATGTCGCCTGGATCAAAGAATAAACCTGATGTGATTCAACGCTACAACGATCTCTGCAAAGTTAGTTAGGAAGCCAAGAGAGGCGCGTCATCGCCCACACCCGATAGAGGAGAGTGGATATTAAATGTAGAAACGGATTCAAACGCCACGACAGAAGGTATCTTTCACACACCGTTCCCATTGGGAGCGACTTGGGGTTCAGCATCTCGCCCAAGGATACATCGATTTCAATGAGAGACGCCCTCACTAGCTTTCACTAACAGTCGTGAACAGTGTGTGTTCTCTGCGTCCTCACCTGCAAAGTGGAGCAGCAGCATCAGGAATGAAGACATCACGATCCTTCTGAATTCAGACATCGTGCTTCTCTCTCGGTCTCCGGCTCTCGACTGTCAGAGTCTCTCACCTGCAGCTTCTTTAATAAGAACTCAACATCTGCTTCCTGTGGTAAGGAAGAGTCACTTCCTCATCCATCTCTCCTCTGATGGCCGTTGGGTTAATGTGTGACTTCAGCATTTAATCTCTCTTGTTTTTTTGGTTTAATAAAAAGAGTAAGACACTTTTTTAACATCAGACTTTTATGTCTGATGCATTTCTTCTCTTTGGTTGTTCAGACTGACGGTAACTGCAGGCCTTCTTCATCAGCAACACAACAGAGGAAGTTGAGCATGTAAAGATGGCCAGTTAATGGCCAGTTAATGAATGTTAACAACATGCTGGTTCCTCTTTGTATCTCTGCCGATTTATTTTTACTTTTTCCGAGAACTGAAGAATCGTTTCTGTGAAGAAGTGGTTAACAGCTGCAGCAGAGCTCTGCAGGTGTTACCCTCTGAGGCCGACCACATAACCATCAGAAACGTTAATAAACACAAGTGTCTAATTAAACTCATATTAATTGCCTATACTTTTAAACACGTGTATTAGCCGGTGTTGTGTTCATGTTGTGTAATGGCCTACTTTTAAACACGTGTATTAGCCGGTGTTGTGTTCATGTTGTGTAATGGCCTACTTTTAAACACGTGTATTAGCCGGTGTTGTGTTCATGTTGTTTAATGGCCTACTTTTAAACACGTGTATTAGCCGGTGTTGTGTTCATGTTGTTTTGAAATAGCTTCATGCTCTTCACACTGCAGACTCTTCTGGGTGTGCCATTCTTAGAGCAGTCTCTCTGACCTGACTATCGGACGCTACACTCAACTCTCCAAGATGTTTTATCTGACTGAGTTTCATTTCCTGCACACTGCAGAGATGAGTCTGGTTCTCTCTGGCAGGAAGTATCAGGAGGATGGCCTGGGAGCAGATAGAGGGAGCAGATGGGAGGAGCAGCTGTAGAGGACGGGATGAAGGTCGACCAGACTTGCTGGACCACCACGGAGGAAGTCAGAAAGGAACGAGGGAGTCCTAGGAGGATGAAGAATCTCTCTGGAGGGCAAAGGCTGTGGCAGGATCACCGAGGCATACAGGACCATGTGGTTGGATGTTAGGACCGTCTCAGATATTGCAGAACGAAGCTGAGTCCTCTTCGACTGAGCAGGGGAACAGGGGGCTTCCACAAATATGACACGTGGGGTACCTCAAGGCTCCATCTTGGGGCCTCTTCTCTTTAACATCTACATGCTACCACTGGCTGAGATAATGAAAAACAACGAGTAAGAAAGAGTAAGTGCATTGAACAAATCAATGACTGGATATGTCAGAACTTTCTTCAATTAAATAAAGATAAAACTGAGGTAATTGTTTTTGGAGCCAAGGAAGAACTGGCAAAATGGGGTTCTGCTCAACAGATGAAGCGCTGACTGAACCTGAGGACCAAACTGAAAGCTGACGGATGTTAATCAGGCAATTTGAAAAGGTCTATAGCCACCTAGCCAGGTTTGTTAGCCTCATCTAGATGTGCCTTTCGTAGAGCTTCCTCTGTGACACTCTTGTGCAAGAACGCATAAGAGTACGTAAGTCAAATCAAAGTGTATCACTTTCTTTCTTGCCTCATACCTGATCCCAGGATATCACCACAGCTCCACCGAATGTGCAACACCTTCCTTGGCTCTGACACAAACTGTATGTTGTTTACAAAGTGAGAGCCAGGGCAAAGAGAGGTGTTAAATCCAACAAAGCGTTGTGTTGTCAGTGTGATGGAGATGGAGAGAGAAACACAACTCATTATAACACTGATTAAAAGTACTCTTTTTATTTGGATTATAAATCATTAAAGCAAAGAAAGTGTAAAATATTCCATTAGGACTCACGCTCATTAAAGCATCCTAACATACTGTAGGCCAGTGGTTCTCAACCTTTTTACACCAAGTACCACCTGAGAAAATAGTTGGCTCTCCAAGTACCAGCATATGACCAATGTTAAAATACAGTCGTACAGTTCATGCAGGACTCGGAGGCAAATGTATTCATAATAACATTATTTATTGTCAGCAACAGCTACTTGTACAAAGGGCAGTCCCTCTCCCCCTCACTCATCACACACACACACACACACACACACACACACACACACACACACACACACACACACACACACACACACACACACACACACACACACACACACACACACACACCACAAGTGAGAACATAAAGAACACAATAATAACTTATTCTCACACAACAAATGACAACTGTACAGTACTTAAATCACACACACACACACACACACACACACACACACACACACACACACACACACACACACACACTCAATTAAATGCAATAGCTTTCATAGCATGACCATAGTGACATATATTGCCAAAGCTCTATGTTGCAACATCTATACACAAATACACACAAATAAACACACGAACAGTTATAAACAAACTGCTTAGAATGTGGTGTGTCAGCTCAGTTTGATTCCCTCAGGCAGGCAGAGACTAACTGTCCCGCAACAATGCAGCTCTCTTTATATTCCCAGAGTAGTATCTTTAGCTTTTCATTTTGAAATATTTGAAGCCACACAAACACATCTGACAAACAAAGTGACACCAAATGTAACTGTTTGGCAGCCTTCTCGCCACATGATTTCTGTCATTTATTTTGCGAGTGGGAGACAACGTTTTTCGCCAATTGTGTGCGGCTTACCGGCTTTTGCAATACGGAGGCTGCACGGTACGAGGCTTCCCGGGTCTTGGCTATGGGTGTACAGCTGGATTGGATCGTTGACTTGCACTTATTCAGTAGATCACATTTTCTTGTAAAGAATTCCGCTGGCTTGTCTTGCAGGTGGGCGTGTTTAGTTTTAAGGTGCCGTTGGAGGTGCGATGGTTTCATAGAATTGTTACTTAACACTTCACCACAAATCACGCACTGTGGTCTGGGCTCATTATCTGTCCCACTGCAGCTGAATCGATATTTAATGTAACCCTGGTTGTATTTCTGAACTGGTTTGTGTCTCTTTTTTATGGACTCACTTGCGCTGCTGCTGATGGAGTCACTCGCAGCTACGTTAGCAGCGTTAGCACTGGGCGGCGTTGTGGCTGGTTGCGTTGCTGGTGGAGCCTGCGCTTGCGCTCACTTGACTGTCCTCCTCCTCATTCACTTGTTCCCTTTCGCCGGTAATGTTCTCCTCTGTACCTCTCTTCCGTATACCTCCCGTTTTGAGCCACGTTTTTAGCATAATTCAGCTTTCTTTCATAGCTTGCTTGCAACGTTCTAATCTTTCGCGGGTAGTATGGTAGTCATAGCAACGCCAAAAATAAATAAAAACATTTTTTTTCGTTTCTAAATCTAAAAACAACAATAGCCTATTACAGGGGTCGGCAACCTTTTTGATATGAAGTGCCATTTAAAAAAGAAAATTGTTATCAGCGTGCTCAATAAGATCAAGAATTATCAACGGGAGGGCGGGGGAGCCTCGCTGCGGGGAAGCAGTGTGTGGACCTGTCAGCGCAACTTACATGATGCCGAATTTAACAAAAACCTTTAAATAATTGGTTTAAACGGCACAATAATAATAAGGACGATCGTCCGTTCTGTGATTCTCCAGAGCACACATGTTATAATATTACGCAAAAACTGCGGCATTTGTACAGATCCTTATGGGTACTGCAATTAGTGAAGTGCTTTCCTCCGTGGTGAAACGATCAGCACCACGGAGGAAAGCGGCAGAAAGTCACCTGGAGTTAAGGGAACGGGGCTGCGTTGCGTGCATGCATAGAAACGGATCAAAACACCACGACAGAAGGTATCTTTCACACACCGTTCCCCATTGGGAGCGATTTGGGGTTCAGCATCTCGCCCGAGGATACATCGATTTCAATTGAAAGTGAACAGTGTGTGTTCTCTGCGTCCTCACCTGGAAAGTGGAGCAGCAGCATCAGGAATGAAGACATCACGATCCTTCTGAACTCAGACATCGTGCTTCTCTCTCGGTCTCTGGCTCTCGACTGTCAGAGTCTCTCTCCGGCTGCTTCTGTAACAAGAACTCAGTACCGATGATAACAGCAGGTAGGGAGAAGAGGGGAAGTTGAACAGGAAGATGTTTTCTGGTTCCTCATTTCAGTTCTTTTCTTCTGAGAACTGAGGCGTTTCGATGTGAAATGAGCAGCTCTGAAGGTATGACACCATATAGAAAACCACAGGCACGTATTCAGCTGAGCAACAGTGGAATAATTCAGGCCGATATGACACAGAAGCAGTTTGAGCTGACATCCAGTCTGTCACGATTCTCATGTTTGGTCACGTTTATAGTTTTGTATGTTTGGGTGTTCGCTGTCATGTTTTCCTCCTTGTGTATTGTCTGGTCCTTTCCCCTGTGTTTCTCCTCCCGTCATTAGTTTCCCTGGTGTGTCTAGTTGTCTGATTGTGTTCACCTGTTGTCCTTGTGTTTCTCCTCCCCTGCCCGGCTGTTTCTCGTCTCGTGATTACCCCTCCCTGTATTTAGTCTTGTCTCGTCCTGTGTTCAGTGTTGGTTCGTCTTTTGTTGGTGACTGAGTTCACCGGTGAGTGTTCTGTTTTGTCTATGTTAGTTTCATTATCCTTGAAATAAAGGTTTATCAGAGTCATCTGCATTTGGGTCCTGCTTCCTTCACTCGACCATGACAGTACGAACCAACCAGAAATGGACCCAGCAGATGATCCTGTTGAGGTGGAACTACAACATTTTTCCTTTTATTTGGCTTGCTGCTATGATTGGTGGAAGGGAGCGTCCAGTGTTCTGCAGAAAGGGGCCGCTCTGGTAGAGGCGCACCGGTTGGCTATGGAGAAACCAGACTTGGTGAAATTCTTACCTGGCTGGATTTTGAACTTCCTCTGGGTGTGTATAGTCCAGCCTGCTGACTACAAACGTCTCGGTGTGTTCCGTCTGGGGTCAACCCATGCTTCTGCCCCAGTTCCTGCTCCTGTCCAGGAGTCGTATACTGGAACTCGTCTGGCTTATAGAGGTCCACGGAGTATTCAGGCGGCTGCTAAGAGAAGGAGTCGCAAGGCCAAGCTAGCAGCCCGAGCCCCAAGAGCCATGGTTCCAGGCCCAGTCCTGGCCCCAGCAACCATGGTTTTAGCCCTGGTTCCAGCCCTAGCAGCCATGGTTCGGGCTCCAGTACAGCCCCCAGAAGCCATGGTTCCGGCAACAGAACCGGCCGACACAGCCATGGTTCCGGCCTCAGTTCCGGCCCCAGCAGCCATGGGCCCGACTCCAGTTTCGGCTACAGGGCTGGCTCCCCAGCCGACGCCAGCTCCCCGAGTCTTGTTGGCGTACCGGCCGACTCCAGCACCTCGTCTCCTGCTGGCTCTCCAGCCGACGCCAGCTCCCCGTGTCCTGTCGGCGTACCGACCGACACAAGTCCCCTCTCAAGTTCCCTCTCAAGTCCCCTCTCGACTTCCCTCTCAAGTCCCCTCTCGAGTCTCCTCTCAAGTCACCTCTCGAGTTCCCTCCCGAGTCACCTCCCGAGTTCCCTCTCGAGTCACCTCCCGAGTTCCCTCTCGAGTCACCTCCCGAGTTCCCTCTCGAGTCACCTCCCGAGTTCCCTCTCGAGTCCCCTCTCGAGTCTCTTCTCGAGTCCCCTCTCAAGTCTCCTCTCCAGTCCCCTCTCGAGTCTCCTCTCGAGTCCCCTCTCGAGTCTCTTCTCGAGTCCCCTCTCAAGTCTCCTCTCCAGTCCCCTCTCGAGTCTCCTCTCCAGTCCCCTCTCCAGTCCCCTCTCAAGTCTCCTCTCCAGTCCCCTCTCGAGTCTCCTCTCCAGTCCCCTCTCGAGTCCCCTCTCAAGTCTCCTCTCAAGTTCCTACCCGAGTCCCCTCTCAAGTCCCCTCTCGAGTCTCTTCTCGAGTCCCCTCTCAAGTCTCCTCTCCAGTCCCCTCTCGAGTCCCCTCTCGAGTCTCTTCTCGAGTCCCCTCTCAAGTCTCCTCTCCAGTCCCCTCTCGAGTCTCCTCTCCAGTCCCCTCTCGAGTCCCCTCTCAAGTCTCCTCTCAAGTTCCTACCCGAGTCCCCTCTCAAGTCTCCTCAAGTTCCTACCCGAGTCCCCTCTCGAGTCCCCTCTCGAGTTCCCTTTCAAGTCCCCTCTCGAGTCCCCTCTCGAGTTCCCTCTCAAGTCTCCTCTCGAGTCATCTCTCAAGTCTCCTCTCGAGTCCCCTTTCAAGACAATTCTCAAGTCACCTCTCGAGTCACCTCCCGAGTTCCCTCTCGAGTCCCCTCTCGAGTCTCTTCTCCAGTCACCTCTCAAGTCCACTCTCAAGTCACATCTCGAATCACCTCTCGAGTTCCCTCTCAAGGCCCTTCTCGAGTCTCCTCTCCAGTTCCCTATCGAGTCCCCTCTCAAGTCTCCGCTCAAGATCCCTCTCAAGTCGTCTCTCAAGTCGACTCTCAAGTTTCCTCTCAAGTCTCCACTCAAGTCCCTACTCGTGTGCCGTGGGAGGTTCCGCTGTGGGTCCTGCCAACCTTGTGTCTTGTGCCGTTGGAGGTTCCGCTGGGGGTCCTGCCAATTCTATGTCCTGTGCCGTTGGAGGCCCCACCGACTACTCTCCTGCCGGGGGTCCTGCCAACCCTGTGTCCTGTCCCGTTGGAGGCCCCGCCGACTAATCTTCTGCCGGGGGTCCTGCCAACCCTATGTCCTGTGCCATTGGAGGCCCCGCCAACTACTCTTCTGCCGGGCGTCCTGCCAGCCCTATGTCCTGTGCCATTGGAGGCCCCGCCGACTACTCTTCTGCCGGGGTCCTGCCAGCCCTTTGTCCTGTGCCATTGGAGGTCCCGCCGACTACTCTTCTGCCGGGGGTCCTGCCAACCCTCTGTCCTGTCCCGTTGGAGGTCCCGCCGACTACTCTTCTGCCGGGGGTCCTGCCAACTCTATGTCCTGTGCCGTTGGAGGTCCCGCCGACGACTCTTCTGCCGGGGGTCCTGCCAGCCCTATGTCCTGTTTCGTTGGAGGACCCGCTGAGAGTCCTGCCAATCCCATGTCTTGTTCCGTTGGAGGTCCCGCCTTTACCTGTCTCGCCGGGGGTCCTGCCAACTCCTGGTCCTCTTCCGTGGGGGATCCTGCCGAAGCCTGTCCCACCGGCTCTGGTTCCTGTCCGGCCGACACCGGGTCCTGCCCGGCCTCCGGAGCTGTCCCTTCAGCGCCTTCCTGCCTTGCCTCCGGAGCTGTCTGGTCTTCGCCCTCGAGCCCGGCCCCCTGAGAGCTGCGGTCTTCGCCTTCGAGCCCGGCCCCCTGAGTGCCGCGGTCTTCGGCCTCGAGCCCGGCCCCCTGAGAGCCGCGGTCTTCGCCCTCGAGCCCGGCCGCCTGAGTGCCACGGTCTTCGCCCTCATGCTCGGCCCCCTGAGTTTGCCCGCTGTGGTCTTCGCCCCTCCATGGACTCTACCTTGCCCCCGGGCCATCCGCCCGAGATCCCTTCCGGGCCCTCCGCTGTGCTCCTGGGCTGTCAGCCCAAAACCCGTCCTCCAGACCCCCTCCACCCACCCTGCTTGAGGTTTTGGACTTTTGTGGGTTTTTTTAGGGACGTCTGGAATCCGTCCCAATTCTCATGTTTGGTCACGTTTGTAGTTTTGTATGTTTGGGTGTTTGCTGTCATGTTTTCCTTCTGGGTTATTGTCTGGTCCCTCTCCCTGTGTTTTTCCTCCCGTCGTTAGTTTCCCTGGTGTGTCTAGTTGTCTGATTGTGTTCACCTGTCGCCCTTGTGTTTCTCCTCCCCTGCCCGGCTGTTTCTCGTCTCGTGATTACCCCTCCCTGTATTTAGTTTTGTCTCGTCTCGTCTTTTGTTGGTGACTGAGTTCACCGGTGAGTGTTCTGTTTTGTCTGTTAGTTTCATTATCCTTGAAATAAAGGTTTATCAGAGTTATCTTCATTTGGGTCCTGCTTTCTTCACTCAACCGTGACACAGTCACTGTGTATGACCGAGCCAAATTTATATTGAGACATCTGGATGATTATTTTAAGATGACTGCATTCCCAGGCCCTGTGTGGCTCAACACCAAGTGCAGTATGTGGAAAAGATTTGCCACTGTTTCCATCTTTGCTGAATCTGTTTATCTTATTGAATAATACAGCATGCACTTGTCGCCAGAGAGGACTCGATGGAAAGGAAAAACTGGCACAAATCCACGGCTTGACGTCTTCTACCTTCTTCTGTCCATCGCATTTTTGGCGAGATGTTGGAAGTAAAACGAGGTGAATGTAAAAGGGACATATAATATATATATTAATGCTGTGTTGTTTACATTCTTATTGGCTAGTTTATTTGTGTTATAGAGCTCACAATTATTTAAGGGGCGAGCAGATAAGAAGCACACCATTTGGTATATAACGTTTAGACGCATTAAAGAGGCCCTATTGTGCTTTATGGGGGGTTTTCCCTCTCCTGTAGTGTTACATAGGTTTGTATTCATGCAACTGGTCTGCAAAGACTAAAAGCCCTGTGTTTTCGCCCGATCACTCTCACCCCCCCTGCCTGAAACGCCTCCATTAGACTCCTTTGTTTACTTACTGAACACAGTGATATCACTATGTTACACTACGCTTCTATTGGCTAGCGCTCCAACACATACGTGATAGGCTAAGGGGTGGGACATCCCTAAGAGGTTGACTAATCACAACAGAGCCATCCAGCTACCTGAACATCAGCAGGAGAGGACTCTTTAAAGTAGAGACACTACATACTGATATACACCTGAACATCAGCAGGAGAGGACTCTTTAAAGTAGAGACACTACATACTGATATACACCTGAACACCAGCAGGAGAGGACTCTTTAAAGTAGAGACACTACATACTGATATACACCTGAACATCAGCAGGAGAGGACTCTTTAAAGTAGAGACACTACATACTGATATACACCTGAACATCAGCAGGAGAGGACTCTTTAAAGTAGAGACATTACATACTGATACACACCTGAACATCAGCAGGAGAGGACTCTTTAAAGTAGAGACACTACATACTGATATACACCTGAACATCAGCAGGAGAGGACTCTTTAAAGTAGAGACACTACATACTGATATACACCTGAACATCAGCAGGAGAGGACTCTTTAAAGTAGAGACACTACATACTGATATACACCTGAACATCAGCAGGAGAGGACTCTTTAAAGTAGAGACACTACATACTGATATACACCTGAACATCAGCAGGAGAGAACTCTTTAAAGTAGAGACACTACATACTGATATACACCTGAACATCAGCAGGAGAGGACTCTTTAAAGTAGAAACACTACATACTGATATACACCTGAACATCAGCAGGAGAGGACTCTTTAAAGTAGAGACACTACATACTGATATACACCTGAACATCAGCAGGAGAGGACTCTTTAAAGTAGAGACACTACATACTGATACACACCTGAACATCAGCAGGAGAGGACTCTTTAAAGTAGAGATACTACATACTGATATACACCTGGACATCAGCAGGAGAGGACTCTTTAAGCTTCTATAAGAGCATTCCATTTAGTTTTATTGCCGATTTTATCTTTCAATTTTTGGTTCAGTCACATATTTAGGAAAAAAGGAAGAAGAAAATGTGGCTATTTGTAGCGTTTATTTGCACATTTGGTTCAAAAACTTGAAGACATTTATATTTCTGTTACATTTTTACCAGATTATTTTAAATCTATATTTAAATGTTATCATTTCACACAAAAGGCCACCTTATATGTCAGTTCTCCTTGTATCTGTGTGCCAAATATGTCCAGAGCCGGAGCTGCAGACCTTCACTTAACATTCCCAGTGAAGAGCGGGGTAACCTAGCAACCAGCAGGAAACAAACACAGCTGAAGGGTGACCCTGATTAATGCAGCCCACCAACCATTGCTAGGATGTAGGAATATTCACTTTTCCAAAATAAAAGCACCTGCAACCATGCACATCTGGAAACACCTGGTTCATAACTGTGAATGTATCCTGCTTTCTGCGTTTCATTTAGTAATGACCAATAATCAAGTTCCAGGTGAAGTCCATTATCAGACAATACGAACCCATGGATTTCATTCATATATCCCCACCAGAATACGTTTTTGTATCTGGATTTAAGATAGAAAGTTGACCTGCTAGTGCAACTGAAGGAAAAGAGTGGCAACAAAAGTGTTTGCAATTATTATTTTTGGATATTTGATGTTGACATTTGGTAGATACAGTATAGCTGCTGACAGGTCTTGCTCTTCACTGAAGCCAGATATGCAGTTTGTCAATCTGCCATTAACAGGACAAAATTATCATAATTTCCACTGGCTATTGGGATGCAGTCCACACTCTGCATGGGTTTAATAACCATATGACCAAATATTATGTCATTTCATGGTCCGATATGTCCAAGGTATATATGTCCTGATAGGAAGTAGTATTTCCCAATTGCATATATACTTCATGCTACAGTACATATTACAAGTAAAACAAATAATATGTATGCAGTTTTAAACAACGCAATATTTACCCCACACGCTTGGCAGGAATATGAATTATTATAAATATTAAGTGTAGGGCTGGCATAAATAATAAACCAGGAAAATATAAATATTTTCTATATAACAACATCAGAAATCTAAGACGATATCTAGTCTCATATCTCGATATTAATTTATTAATGCAATTTACTTTAGTTTTTACTTAATAAAAACTAAATATAGACTCAATGTTTTTCCCCACCTAAAGGTAGAATAACACATGTCATAAAGAACAGTGATGTCATCATGAATCAACAATAGCAGTAGTAAACAATTAATTAGATATTTAGGATTTTCTATCTGCTGTATTTGAGAATGAAAACGGCATGATGTCATTATGGGGGCGTGGCTATGCAAATGAGGCAACAATCAAAGGGAGGATGTGAGCTCAGTCCCTCTCATTCTCAAACACCACCATCCACCATCCTCTGAGGTGTGTCTGCTGACAGAGAGACACACAGACAGACACACAGACACACACACAGACAGACACACAGGTCGCCGGTGCACCGACAGAAAGAGCGTCTTCTTCTCTTTGTCCACGCGGAACATGGCGTCAAAATGTCCAAAATGCGACAAGACGGTGTATTTCGGTGAGTGCATGTTTTATCTGTCCCCGCCCCAGCCTCGGGGTTATTATCACAGCAGAAGGCTTTCACCAATACCTTCCGTTATTCTAAAATTCCTCATATTTCTTGAGGCATAACACGTGTTTACAGTGAGAGTTGATTTATTTTAAGCCATTCAGCTACAGTAATTATATTCAGTGTGATCTGAGGTGACGTGCAGACAATGACAACACAATGGTTTTCATGTTTTATTATTTAATATCTGTAAAAACCTGTTTACCCCAGCATCCACATATCATAACATATTTTTGCAGACATATTGTCATCATTACAGATGGGGCTTGGTCACATCGACCAAGCCCCATTAATTATGGTGAAGCCACCTATGTTATACTAAAGTATTTAAAATGTAATAAGTTATCCTATTAATATCCAGTTAATTCTTAATATTTGTACATTCTTAATATTTGTAAATTAAATGTAATGTGGATCTTTGTTCTCGAGTATTTCAGGTTTCATATTGAAATTTCAGTTTTCCTTTAGGTGTGGTGCATCATGGCAAACAACGTTATGTATAAGTATGTTTTTGGTAATTCCACAAAACCAAATGTTTAAAAAGGACAGCTTGGTAAAACAAAGTGGAATCGCAATTTAATCGCAAGCTTCATATTGTCACACAACATTTTATATATTCCATTTCAAATGTATATTGTCTCCGTTACCTCTAATTAAAAGCATACCTAAAGGTTTATTATAGGGATATTATGACAGGCTGTGAAAAAGATGACACTGGATGTATCATTTACTTTAGATTAAAGAGGACATATTCTACTGATGTCCAGGTGTATATCAGTATGTAGTGTCTCTACTTTAAAGAGTCCTCTCCTGCTGGTGTTCAGGTGTATATCAGTATGTAGTGTCTCTACTTTAAAGAGTCCTCTCCTGCTGATGTTCAGGTGTATATCAGTATGTAGTGTCTCTACTTTAAAGAGTCCTCTCCGGCTGATGTTCAGGTGTATATCAGTATGTAGTGTCTCTACTTTAAAGAGTCCTCTCCGGCTGATGTTCAGGTGTATATCAGTATGTAGTGTCTCTACTTTAAAGAGTCCTCTCCTGCTGATGTTCAGGTGTATATCAGTATGTAGTGTCTCTACTTTAAAGAGTCCTCTCCTGCTGATGTTCAGGTGTATATCAGCATGTAGTGTCTCTACTTTAAAGAGTCCTCTCCCGCTGATGTTCAGGTGTATATCAGTATGTAGTGTCTCTACTTTAAAGAGTCCTCTCCTGCTGATGTTCAGGTGTATATCAGTATGTAGTGTCTCTACTTTAAAGAGTCCTCTCCTGCTGATGTTCAGGTGTATATCAGTATGTAGTGTCTCTACTTTAAAGAGTCCTCTCCGGCTGATGTTCAGGTGTATATCAGTATGTAGTGTCTCTACTTTAAAGAGTCCTCTCCTGCTGATGTTCAGGTGTATATCAGTATGTAGTGTCTCTACTTTAAAGAGTCCTCTCCTGCTGATGTTCAGGTGTATATCAGCATGTAGTGTCTCTACTTTAAAGAGTCCTCTCCCGCTGATGTTCAGGTGTATATCAGTATGTAGTGTCTCTACTTTAAAGAGTCCTCTCCCGCTGATGTTCAGGTGTATATCAGTATGTAGTGTCTCTACTTTAAAGAGTCCTCTCCTGCTGATGTTCAGGTGTATATCAGTATGTAGTGTCTCTACTTTAAAGAGTCCTCTCCTGCTGATGTTCAGGTGTATATCAGTATGTAGTGTCTCTACATGTCTCCATGCTTTAATGTTGCTGCAGCACCTCTTTTCACCCTCTGTCTGAAACCAGAGCCCAGTCTGCTCTGATTGGTCAGCTGGCCGGCTCTGTTGTGATTGGTCACCCGCTTAAAGATGTCCAGCCCCCTTAACCTATCCGGTACAATGTGTTGGAGCGATAGCCAATAGGAGCGCGAGTGTTACATAGTGATGTCAGTATGTACTAGGGGTGTAACGGTTCACAACCATTTCGGTTCGGTACGTACCTCGGTTTTTAGGTCACGGTTCGGTTCGGTACGTTTTCGGTACAGCAGAAAAAATTAGCACAAAACATAACATATTTTTTTTAAATTATTATTAAACTGTGAATAATGTATTCACTCAAATAAATACAAAATAAAATAAACATTAAGGTGCAGCATTTCGATGAACTGAAATAATCTGTATTTGAACTGTACTGTACGAGTACTCACAAAACATAAAATATTAGTTTTGGGTTTTTAATTATTATTAAACTATGAATATTCACTCTAATAAATATAAAATATAATAAAATAAACATTAAGGTGCAGCTTTTCGATGAACTGAAATAATCTGTATTTGAACTGTACTGTACTAGCACCTAAGCAGCCAGTTTGACATTAGGACTTGCTTGTCATTGTATCTTCATGTTGTTTAAAGAAAGATGAACTTGTCCACATTGCTTGCCGAAAGGGCAGATCAGCTGGCACTAGCAACGTCTCCTGCTGTGGAGAACACCCTCTCTCGGGACAGAGGTAGCAGACACAGCCAGGTAGCGCTTTGCTACCATGGCAACATAAGGATGTTTGGCGTTTGTAATAGCTTTGGCTCGGTCTGAACTCTCTGCGAGCGGTGGAGGCTACATGCTAGCGGGAGTTGGGTTTGCACTTCAGTCTTTTGGTACCGGTGATATTCACGTTCGGGTGATGCCTTTTCAAATGAGTGCAAGTTTGATGTATTGCCGCGTAACCAATGTTAGTTGAACAATGCCGACAAAACAGCTTTGGTTCGGTCCACCTGTCTTTGCCCGTCATCCTTGTTCGTAACTGCGAAACCAAAATGTTCCCAAACCGGAGACTTCAATGATGCTGGAGGATTTTCGAGCTCAACTTTATCTGCGTTCGCCATTTCGACAGTTCCCCAAATTACTGACTACATTTGAACGCATCCCTCTGACCAGCGTTTATAGCATGCCTCTCGTCCAATGAAATGACTTGCTCGCTCTATGACGCGTTGAACCCACGTGAGCAAATTACTCTGAATGCTGCGACGCAGCACCTGAGATTACTTCCAAGAAGTTGTTCACGTTCTCAATTTTTTACGTTTAACGTTATATTCGTTCGGTACACTTCGGTACACACGTGTACCGAACCGAAGGGCCGTGTACCGTTACACCCCTAGTATGTACTGGAAGTAAACAAAGGAGGCGTTTCAGGCAGGGGGGGACACAGGGTATTGTAGCCTTTGAAAACCATGTACATGCACTAAAACCTTTAGAACACACCACAGTAAAGAGACAACCCCAAAAAGCATATAGGGCCTACTTACAATTAAGTTTTAATTTGTGGCTATCTTTTTCTATCCTTGCCCGAGATGTATGTGTTGTATAAATGAAAGCTGAAATTAAAATTGGATTGAAATAAATACGAATCACAAATTATTTTATGGACACGGACAACTTTGAAGCCCAACATCTAAAAATAGACCAAATATCTGAGCTTAAAATGTACAACACCGCTATAAATCCCCCGTGCTGCTCCAAAACAATAACACACCCTGCCAGAGGAAACGTGTTTATTGTACGTGTACTGCAGAGTCTCAAGTAGTTCAGCTGAAGCTCAAAGAACAAAAAGAAAATCGATCCAATTCACGCATGAGCAGTCAATCAATTATTTACACTGCCATGTGGTGCTGCTCCATAATCAACAGAAGCTGAACCCTGATGTATGGCGACTAAGCTCACTCCTCAGTAACAGGATACTCTATTGCGTCTCTCATAGGACGCAATGGAGCCGGTAACAAGGTCGCTCGGAGGAGGAGTTCTTATGAAGAGCTGTCCGATAACACGGGTCGCACCGTCAACGGCGCTCTGGTATCTTATCCGTAGTGAAGCAAGAATAGCTCAGCTGCGTCACCACCTGCCTCCATGTCTGAGTCTCAATCATCCATCTGCAGCTGAGGTATTTGATTAAGTTTCATCGGAGCTGGGAAATATAAGCGAGGCCTTTGAGACTCGACTGCAGATTATTACAGAAGCAGGTTATTAGATCAGGATGTAGCCGCTTTCTGTCCTTGATGAAACGTGTGTAATGTGGAGGCGACTGTAGGTCTGAGTTGTCACGGTTTGGACGTACGGAGCGTCCACACGGCAGCGTGCGTTGAAGCTTGCCGGTGGGCGTGTCTGGCGTGCGACCAATCACATTAATCTCCCGCCCCGGACTAGGGATGCCAGCGATTATTCGATTATTCGAATATTCGCTACAGTCTCCATAATCGAATATTATTTTTAAAAATCGATTTTATTTCTATATTTATATATATATATATATATATATATATATATATAGATATATTTATGTTTTTTTTTCTTTTTTTTTTCTGGCTTAGTTTCTACCACAATATATATATATATGCTAATAATAGTAATAGTATTAATAATTGTAAATGGCCATTGGTCACACCACCAGTTTGTTTTACTGTAAACTTGGAGGAAGCCTGCGAGCAGAGCAGACTGCTGCTGCAGCACGCTACACACCGACCCCACCCCCCCTCTCCCTCTCACGTGCGACTAAAGATGAACAACGCGGCAGGTAAAAATAGTTCCTCCTCGTGGAACTACTTCGAACTTACAAGTCCAAAGGAAGTTAAATAATAATAATAATCGATTATTATTCGCCAGGGCTGCCGAATAATCGATTTTGATAATGGTCCGTTTCTGGCAACCCTACCCCGGACACACAAGCACGACGTTTGATTGGCTAGAGCTTGTACTGGCATTCGATTTGATTGGCTGGTGCTTCCGTCGACGCTTGAAAAGTTGAACTGTTCTCAACTTTCGAAGCGACCGAACCACAAGCGTGACGTCACCCCATTCAAAGTGAATGGGAAGCGTCTCCGTTGGAGCTGCCGTGGGACGGACCTTCCAAAAGTCATGCACTCATCCATACATAACACATCTAACGGAGAGCCAGGTGAAATGTGTGTGTGTGGTTTATTTAGTGAACTGAAATACGTAGACTTTGGTTCCATGTGGGTGGAAACATCATTGTTTTTGAATATTGTCACATTGTGATGGGCATTTCCCCCCCCTCTTTTTATGTACTGGCATAAGTATCAAGAATAATCTATATGTGTACATAAAATGCTTTTCTGTAGTTTATGTTGCGTTGCTTTATTATCTTATTTATTGATAAGTGTTTTGTCTTTTTGTGATATGGACCTTGAGTCTGAAATAAAGATTGGACATTCTGTTTTGAGGGCAGAAGGAGTAAAACACAAGTATCTGCAAACAATTTAATAATCACTAAACAAATAATTGAAGTAAAACTTTATTCTAAATAACAATAATACTAATAAGCTTTATTTATATAGCACCTTTCATCCAAGATGCAGCTCAACGTGCTTTACAGATACAACATAAAGATGGAAGAACATAATCATAAACACAGATGTTGCTCTTAAATCATTCTTTAAAGAAATGCAGAGAAAATGTAAGTGTTGTTTGGTCAGTAGATGGAGAGTGGCATTATAAGAGCACACTGCTGTACTACACACACACACACACACACACACACACACACACACACCCCTCAGTGGCAGGCTGGAGTGTGAACAGGAAGTGTCTCGTTGTGTCAGTCTTCGAGGCTGTTCCCTCCTAAAGAACGCAGGTCTCAGCGTCTTTTCTGAAACACCCAAGAGAGAAATGACTGTTTCAGAATAACGCTGGATTATAACGATGCTTTAGGATTCCATGTTTCCTCTTTCCTTAAGCAAAAATCATGCACACATGTTCCTGCTGAAGTGACATTACCGTGTTCTTACTGTAACTACTATATTTAATGCCGAGTAACTTTCAAATTCATGTATCCAACGTTTTGAGACAGGTGCACCATTTTAAAATAAGATATATAGATATCTATGCAACCATAAGAAGTTGAAAGGGGAAACGAAGTATTATCTTAGTATCTATCTTTGAATTATTTTACCTAAAAGTGAATTTAATTCTCATGCAGAATTTCAGGATAACAATAAACCATTGATGTGTTTCTTAGTACGACCTATAGGGATGGTGGCGAGTGAGATCTTATATGGACCTTCATATCCGTTTTGAAAGGCGTGATATAAAACATCATAAACATGTGCATGTAACTCTGTAGAAGTTACTGGTTGATGTACATTCTTCTTCCTCTTCCTCTGCAGCGGAGAAGGTGTCGTCTTTAGGGAAAGACTGGCACAAGTTCTGTCTGAAGTGTGAGCGCTGCAACAAGACGCTGAATCCTGGAGGCCACGCTGAGGTAAGAGGACGGGAAGTAACAGATACATTTGAAGGGGTATATTTTTAATTTTGATGTTGGATGATGATGCTAATCTAGCGAGGACACTCGTGAAACATATCACAGCCTGAAGAAAAGGATCTGCATCGAAAAGCTGATGACGGCTGCCGTGTCTTTGGCTACTTTAGTTCAGTGTTTGTTTTCGTCGAGTGCTTCTCCTTCTCCTTGCACTATTTCTATTCTATTTGTATTTACTTGCACTATATCATCTGTGTTATGGTGTTGCACTCTTGGAGGAGCCTGAGACCTAAGATGTTCATTGACATACAGTATCTACACTGCAGCTAAGCACGAAGGACAATAAAAGCCTTGAATCTTGAAAAAGTCCTAAATGGACCATCCGAGTTGAGCCGCGTGCCGTGCCGGGCTGTAGCGGTTTCAAGCACACTCGGTATGACTGTGCAACCGAAGCAGAGATATGACTAATTTGGCCGTTAACCAAAAGGGAAGTGAGATTTGAGGTTGCCTTGTGGTTCAACTTTCACTCTATTGACTTTTCTAAACCACTAGGAAGCTTGCAGGGAAGTCGTTACGGTGACGGTCTCGCCACAAACTAACCACGTGCTTCCTGTCGAGGTCTCTGCGGTCAAAGGCAACGCGACTGAGGATCTGCTCACTTTGCATGTCTCTCTCTCGGGTGCAGATCGACCGGCGATAGCAGCGCTTCAGTGGATTCGAGTTCAGAATATTTGTGGTGTGAGCTTTTACATTCAGGGCAGTACAAACAAGCAGGCACTTTTATCTTAGTAGTGTATATGCATGCTGTGTTTTAGTGAGCGTTTAATAGGGCTGCGCGATATTGGAAAAAACTGACATTGCGATTTTTTCCCCCCTGCGATATGAAAACATACAGGAATTGAAGAAAAGACCGTTTTTCCCCGCAAACCGTCCTTTCTTGAACTTTAATGCGACAAATTGGCATTTCTTTAACTATATTTAACCGGATGAAGGATTTTAGTCACGGATGGCTGGATACCTGGATAGACGACTGTCTCACTTTTAAATTTCATATAAATAACCTGCTTAAAAAGCTGAGGCTTAGGCGAGGTTTCTTTTACAGAAACAAGTCCTGTTTCTCGCTTGAGGCCAGGAAAAGGCTCTGTGACCTTTGACCTGTGCTGGACTATGGGGATCTGATGTATATGAATGCACCTGCCCATTACCTGAGCAAGTCAGATGCTGCGTATCACAGTGCACTGAGATTTGTGACAAATTGTAAAGCACTTACGCATCACTGTACCCTGTATACCAAGGCGGGTCTGCCATCACTTCCTGTACGGAGGCTCAGTCACTGGTACCTTTTCCTTTACAAAGCCATGTTGGATAAACTACCATCTTATATCTGCTCCCTGATCTCTCTGCGAATTGAAAGTACGTATTGCCTGAGATCGCATGCTGTGGTTTTATTAAATGTGCCAAGTGCTAGGACTGTCTCAGGGAAGAAAGCTTTTAGATGTGCAGCTCCTCTAACTTGGAACCGTCTGCACAAAGAATGGAACATTACCAAGCTGGTACCACCACATGTTTTTAAAGCTCGGTTGGATGCTACTCAATCTTTTCAATTTACACACGGCATCTATTGCACGTCTGTCCGTCCTGGGAGAGGGATCCCTCCTCTGCTGCTCTCCCTGAGGTTTCTCCCATTTTCCCCTTTAAACTGGGTTTTCTTCGGAAGTTTTTCCTTGTACGATGTGAGGGTCTAAGGACAGAGGGTGTCGTATTGTCATACTGATATTCTGTACACACTGTGAAGACCACTGAGACAAATGTAACATTTGTGATATTGGGCTATATAAATAAACATTGATTGATTGATTGAATCAGATGCTGTTGGTACCTGTACATGTGGTTAGATATGTAAATTGTAATCCCTGTACATTTTGCTGTGTGATGTCCTTTTGTTGTTCTGTTGTTTATGTTTTCATGTCTTCTTGTGGAACCTACTGCTGCAGGTCTCCCTTGAAACAGAGATCATTGATCTCAATGGGATTTTACCTGGATCAATAAAGGTGTTGAATTGAATCTGAAGTTATCAACAAGCTGAGCTAGCTCGGTTAGCAGCGCCAAACTGCCCTGGAGAAACACATGAAACCACTTTGAGTGTTTTTACCTTTTAATCACCGGGTCCGTTTGCTTTGGATTTGATTGTGATTGGTTGTTTGCTGTCACTCACTCAAGTACCCCTGACATGAGAGCCGCCAAGTTTTCTGTCACGGGATGGGGAAAAATAGGACCCAAATGCAGAATGAGGAGGCAAGCAGGTTTCAAAATGGAACAAAAGGCGAGCTTTATTCACAAAAAGCTGAACAAACAAGAATCCAAGAAAAGGCACGAGGTGTAGCATCCAAAACAAAAAGGGACTGACCAGCATCAAGGGAGACATGAACGACAAATAATGAACCAACACAGGACGAGACAAGACTAAATACAGGGAGGGGTAATCACGAGACGAGAAACAGCCGGGCGGGGGAGGAGAAACACGAGGGCAACAGGTGAACACAATCAGACACACCAGGGAAACTAACGACGGGAGGACAGAACAGCAACATAACCCCAAGACTAGACACACAAAAACTCAAACCCTGACATTTTCCTTTTGTAGCAAGCAGCAAAATAATTGTAACATGACGTGCTTGAGTTAATTTGCCTACTTAATATCGCACGTCCTAAAAAAAATGAAGAATTATTATTTATTTTTTAATCGTCACGTCCTGCGATGTGAATATCGCACATATCGCGATTATCGTCACGACACGATATATCGTGCAGCCCTAGCGTTTAATAAGGAAGTTAAGAACAGTAGGTCAGTAGGGATTCACGATATTGTATTTTTATACTAATATGACACATTTTGTTCATTACATTTTTTACATTACATGTTAGACGCTTTTATCCAAAGCGACTTACATACTCAATACTGTGGGCAATCCCAATTTGGGGTGAAGAGTCTCAGGGACACAACGAGATGCTGTGGGGTTTGAACCTACCAACGCACTCACCACTGTGCCACACGCCTCCCTGTTCCCTGTGCTGATATATGCTCATACTTCTTCTATCATTTCTACCCTTTAATAGTTATTTCTACTGTTGATGGCAGATGCAGAAAAACATTGGATTGCTTTCAAAATGTACACATTCAATGGAAATAAAAAAATAAATAATATTTAACTTTAACTAATATTTAAGTTAGGCTTCATGTAACATGCCGGGTTTTAACTTTTGGTTTTATCAATAATTATGTTCTTTATTCTAATACGATGCAACTGCCACAAACCTCAAATCCCCTTGGCATTAATGATCATTGATTCATTGATTGATTATCTTTCCAAACAAAGCTGATTGATTCATCCTACTTCAACCAGACGATACTATTCCTGGGACAATCATGATTATTACTTGTATTTTTTATTTTTATTTTTAAAACCTCCACAATTTGTGTTTGCACTCGCTTCATTAGCAGTTTGTGTCAGATGCTAATGAGCGTCATGTTACGGGCCTGTCACTTTCTGTTCTGTATCTGATCGTGCTGATGACATGCGGATACCATCGTGCATCTCTAAAAGTCAGATTAAGATTTGGTGTGGCGCAGTGGGTTGTGCGTATGTGTTTGGATGTGGGTGTTTGGGGGACACAGGTTCAAACCCCACTGCAGTCAGCATGTCGTTGTGTCCCTGAGACACTTCACCCTGTGGAGGAAACTTCTGTGTAGCTATGCAGTGGGAGTCACCGACTCATGAAGGAGACACGGGACGAGCAGGAGTTCTGGAGGCGTGTGGCGCAGTGGATAGGGTTAGGATTTGTCTGTTGGTATTTTTCGTGTCCTTTTCTATCTTTGGGTTTCCTGTTTTATTTTGTAAAGTGTTCACCCCCGTTTCCTGCCTGTTTCCTTTCTGTCGGTTTCCCTCTCTGATTACCCAATTGTGTTCACCTGGTACCTATGTGTTTTCTCCTCCCTCCTCACCTGTCTCGTGTTTATGTGATTAGTCCTGGGTGTATTTAAGTTCTGGGTTTTCTGTCTCTCTTTGTCGGGTTGTCTTGTGTATTGGCTTGTCCACGGTGAGTGTTCTGTTCTGTCATTGTCCTTATAGCCTTGAAATAAAGGAATTTCACGTAAATCTGCATTTGGGTCCTACCTGCTTCACACATCGTAGCATTACAACCCGACCATTATGGACCCAGCAGACTCAGCCCATTTGATGCGACAGGCGGAATGTCTTGGATACTCTCTGGAGTACATTTTTTATACGTGGAAAGGCGCCTCATCTAGACGGGGTAGAGAGGCTGCATTGAAGGAGGCACGTCAGGAGGTTGCTCGCAAGCCCTGGCTATGGAGCTTGTTGCCCGAGTGGCTTAGGGTTTTCTCCTGTAGCCCTGAGTGCCAGTCTTCATGTTCTGACCCTTTCTTTGGGTCTGGTCTGGCGTTTAGAGGTCCACGAAGCCTCCAAAAGACTCCTAAGAGACGCAAGGCCAGGGTTCCAGCCCCAATTCCGGCTCCAGAACCGGCCTACAAGGCCATGGATCCATGCACCAGTACCGGCCCACGCAGCCATGCTTCCATTCTCCATTATCTGGCTTACACAGCCAGGGTCCAGGCTTCCGCTCCGCACCCAGCAGCAATGGTTCCGACTCCAGAACCGGTCCCCACAGCCATGGTTCCGGCTCCAGAACCGGCCCATGCAGCCATGGTCCCTGCTACAGAACCGGCCCACACAGCCATGGTCCCAGCCCTAGTCATGGCCCCAGCAGCCATGGCTCCGGCCCCAGCAGCCATGGTTTCGGCTTCAGTACCGGCCCCAGTAGCCATGGTCCCAACTCCAGTTTCTGCTCCAGGACTGGCTCTCCGGCTGACGCCAGCTCCCCGTGTCCTGTCGGCGTACCGGCCGACTCCAGCACCTCGTCTCCTGTTGGCTCTCCAGCCGACGCCAGCTCCCCGAGTCCTGTCGGCGTACCGGCCGACGCTAGCTCCCCGAGGCCTGTCGGCGTACCGACCGACTCCAGCACCTCGTCTCCTGCTGGCTCCCCAGCCGACGCCAGCTCCCCGAGTCCTGTCGGCATACCGGCCGACTCCAGCACCTCGTCTCCTGCTGGCTCTCCAGCCGACGCCAGCTCCCCGAGTCCTGTCAGCATACCGGCCGACTCCAGCACCTCGTCTCCTGCTGGCTCTCCAGCCGACGCCAGCTCCCCGAGTCCAGTCAGCATACCGGCCGACTCGAGCCCCCCGTGTTCTGTTGGCGAACCAACTCTCTCAAGTCACCCCTCCAGTTCCCTCTCGAGTCTCCTCTCAAGTCCCCTCTCGAGTCATCTCTCAAGTTTCCTCTCCAGTTCCCTCTCGAGTCTCCTCTCGAGTCCCCTCTCGAGTCTCCTTTCAAGTCACCCCTCCAGTTCCCTCTCGAGTTCCCTCTCGAGTCCACTCTCAAGTCTCCTCTCCAGTTCCCTCTCAAGCTACCTCTCAAGTCCCCTCTCTAGTCCCCTCTCGAGTCCCCTCTCAAGTTCCTACCCAAGTCCCCTCTCAAGTTTCCTCTCAGGTCCCCTTTCGAGTCTCTTCTCGAGTCTCCTCTCAAGTTCCCTCTCAAGTCTCCTCTCAAGTCCCATCTCGAGTCTCTTCTCAAGTCCCCTTACAGGTCCTCTCTCGAGTCCCCTCTCGAGTTCCCTCTCAAGTCACCTCTCGAGTTCCCTCTCCAGTCACCTCTCAAGTCTCCTCTCAAGTTCCTACCCGAGTCTCATCTCGAGTCCCCTCTCAAGTCATCTCTCGAATTCCCTCTCAAGTCACCTCTCAAGTCAACTGTCAAATGTCCTATCGAGTTCCCTCTCGAGCCCTCTCTCGAGTCCCAACTCCATGTCCTGAGCCGTTGGAGGTCCCGCAGACTGCTCTTCTGCCGGGGGTCCTGCCAACTCCATGTCCTGAGCCGTTGGAGGTCCCGCAGACTGCTCGTCTGCCGGGGGTCCTGCCAACTCCATGTCCTGTGCCGTTGGAGGCCCCGCCGACTACTCTTCTGCCGGGGGTCCTGCCATCCCTATGTCCTGTGCCGTTGGAGGTCCCGCAGACTACTCTTCTGCCGGGGGTCCTGCCAACCCCATGTCCTGTGCCGTTGGAGGTCCCGCCGACTGCTCTCCTGCCGGGGGTCCTGCCAACCCTGTGTCCTGTCCCGTTGGAGGTCCCGCCGCCTACTCTCCTGCCGGGGGTCCTGCCAACTCTTAGTCCTGTGCCGTTGGAGGCCCCGCCGACTACTCTCCTGTCGGGGGTCCTGCCAACCCTTTGTCCTGTCCCGTTGGGGGTCCCGCCGTCTACTCTCCTGCCGGGGGTCCTGCCAGCTCCTTGTCCTGTCTCGTTGGAGGTCCCGCCGACTACTCTCCTGCCGGGGGTCCTGCCAACCCTTTGTCCTGTGCCGTTGGAGGCCCCGCCGACTGCTCTCCTGCCGGGGGTCCTGCCGGCCCTTTGTCCTGTCCTGTTGGGGGTCCCGCCGTCTGCTCTCCTGCCGGGGGTCCTGCCAACCCTTTGTCCTGTGCTGTTGGAGGCCCCGCCGACTGCTCTCCTGCCGGGGGTCCTGCCAATCCCGTTTCCTGGTCCTATTCCGTGGGGGATCCTACCGAGGCCTGTCCCACCAGCTCCGACACCGGGTCATGCCCGGCCTGCGGAGCTGTCTGGTCTTCGCCCTCGGGCCCGGCCCCCTGACTCTTCCTGCCGCTGCCTTCGCCCCTCCATGGTCCCCACCTTGGACTCTGTCTTGCCCCCGGGCCGTCCGCCCGAGTCCCCCTTTTTGGACTCCGCCTTACCCCCGGGCCGTCCGCCCGAGACCCCTTCCTGGTCCACTGCCTTGCCCCCGGGCCATCCGCCCGAGTCCCCCTTTTTGGAATCTGCCTTACCCCCGGGCCGCCCGCCCGAGACCCCTTCCTGGTCCTCTGCCTTGCCCCCGGGCCGTCCGCCCGAGACCCCTTCCTGGTCCTCTGCCGTGCCCCTGGGCGGTCAGTTCAGTCCCGTCCTCCTGACCCCCTCCTCCCACCCTGGTGGCTTAGTGATGCGTCCCTCCTACGGACCCCCTCCACCCACCCTGCTTGAGTTTTTGGATTTTTGTTTTTTGTTTTGGGACGTCTGGGATCCGTCCCTTGAGGGGGGGGTACTGTTAGGATTTGTCTGTTGGTATTTTTCGTGTCCTTTTCTATCTTTGGGTTTCCTGTTTTATTTTGTAAAGTGTTCACCCCCGTTTCCTGCCTGTTTCCTTTCTGTCGGTTTCCCTCTCTGATTACCCAATTGTGTTCACCTGGTACCTATGTGTTTTCTCCTCCCTCCTCACCTGTCTCGTGTTTATGTGATTAGTCCAGGGTGTATTTAAGTTCTGGGTTTTCTGTCTCTCTTTGTTGGGTTGTCTTGTGTAATGGCTTGTCCACGGTGAGTGTTCTGTTCTGTCATTGTCCTTATAGCCTTGAAATAAAGGAATTTCACGTAAATCTGCATTTGGGTCCTACCTGCTTCACACATCGTAGCAGATAGAGCCTTGGTGTTGGGATCAGGGGGTCACAGGTTCAAACCCCACTGCAGACAGCATGTCGTTGTGTTCCTGGGTAAGACACGTCACCCCAAATTGCTCCTGTGGGGATTGCCCACAGTAGGCCTACTAAATAAGTCCAAAGTAAGTCGCTTTGGATACAAGCGTCTAAAGTAACGTAATGTTCTGATGTCAAACACTGATATTTAATACAAGCATCGGCCGGAGAAATGCACATCACAAGTCACACAGTCAAAGGTTCTGACTGCACGGGTGGTTTGCCACGCGTCTTGGTAGACCTTTAACTAGTTTACAGAGAGTCGAATCCACATATTGGGGATGGGCGTAAAGCATCTGCAGACACAGGAGATGTCTCTCACATCTGTGGAGCTTAGAAAACCCCCCTTGTGCCCACCAGATCAGGCCATAAAACCTCATATCAACATACGACTGCATCAACACATTCCTTACGGGAGATTAGAAGCAGGGATGGTCGTAAATGTCAACACACAAAATAAGGTTAAATGTCTCGGAGTAAAGACAAAATGAATCCCTCACACACCCCAAGTTGCTTGAGTATGTCAGTCGCTTTGGATAAAAGCGTCTAACAAGTGACATGTCATGTTGTCGATAATTTGTGAACACATTTGCACGCCTCCTCTGAAAGACACTTAAAGCCCACCAGACATGTCTGAATAAAGCCATCGCAGTGCATTCACTTGGAGGACACTGCAGTCTGATGATGAGGGGCTGCTACTTCACAATGTTCCTGCAATGCTGCACGTTGTATCCCTAAAAGAGGTCGAACACGGGACTCAAGCTGAGGACGATTTCCTGGCACAAGGCTTTCTATTAACACGCATTTTTCCAAGAGAGCATGCTGTCTTTTTGCAGGGAGCTGGCTTTGATGCAGAATAATAAAATGCACTTAGAAGAGAAGAGCGATGTTCATATTTATCTAACAAAGATGCCGATCGCAGAGTGGCTTACAAACGTCTGTGAGTAAGTCTTTGTTATTGGGCCTTATGTGGATCCAAACATACGGAACAAATGTGTTTAACTAAACTGTCCCACTCTGGGTGAGACACAGAACAAGTACTCAGGTCTTTTGAGTAAAACTAGAATTACTTAATTGTAAACAAAGAGATAATAATAATAATACATGTATTTTAAAAAAAAAAATGCTCACCCTACACAAAATATCTTGAATGAACCAAAAGTAAAAGTACTTATTTTTCACAAATTCACATATATTAAATTATTGGATTATGAATATGAAAGCATTAATGTGTTCATCCAGCTCTAATTACAAGTCAATGTATTAGTTGGTTTACATTTTGTATCAGCTATAGGGTAGGTAATTCTCTTCAGAAACACTTGTTATATTCCATGCAATGCTCTTAACATCCGATAGCAATGAAAACATGAAATGCTTTGACAATAAATACTTAAAAAAATATCATCTGTGGAAGTCGTGGCGCTGTGAAAAGCACGACCAATCATCTGAGCCGGCTAAAGTAACTGGATGGCCTACGTGCCTGTCAGCCTTCCATCGGGGCACAAACTCATCTCGTGCCCTCATTGGTCATGTGCGCGTTCGTGTGTGTTGGGGGAGGGGCTCTGTGACGAAGTGGCAGATTTTTCTTTCAAATTCTAGCGCACTCCAGCTGGTTTCTCCATTCTTACCTACCTTTTTAATGTGAATTTGTCAAGTAACTAATGTAGAGAATTACAAGTATAAAGGA